>NW_010271290.1:0-54099 GCF_000690775.1 Eurypyga helias
TAAAATATTTTTTCTTAAAAAACAATCATGATTATAAATAATAAAGATTAGAATTTAAAGTAAATTTAAGTTTGAATGTTGTCATGTAAAAAGTCAGGATTATTTGCTTTTGCCCTTGAGACAAACCGTGTCTTAAAAGTATATATGTAAATGTTAGTGATTCTTGCAAGTTTCATGGATTTAAGGGTGAAAAATCATGTGGAGTGTTTAGCTAACCAAGAATAATTATTCTTTATTTGTTTTTTTGTTGTGTTTTTTTTTTTTTTCCTAAGTGTAGAATGTTTTCCTCAAATAGGAGGAGAGCCAAAAAAAATTCTTGTTATTTTTGAACACAGGTTAGTCAACATGAACCATTAAAAGACAACTTTTATGCTGAAAATACTTCTGGACTATTTGGACAATATTTCTGAAGTACACTCAAAGGAGAGTGAGATTCATATCATATTATAACTGAAAGGAAAAAAGAGCTAGCTGTTTACATTTGTCAGCTTCAGAGCAGGAAAAATCTGCATCGTGTATTCTGTTTTTTGGCAGTACAAAATTGTTCTTTACTGCATATCAATAAATGGTTTTGTCAGATAACAGTACTTAACAGCCTAAAAGCTAAGGGAAATATTACTTTGCTAGAAAATTACTTTGTACGCTAATACCTCAGCCTCTGAAAAGCAGATTTTCCTCCAATGTTCACTCTAATGTTCCCCTTTCTTATCTGCTGTGTATTTTTATGTATAACTTTAATAGAGATCTAGCAGATCTTTTACATATTTGTCAGTTACATTTGCCTCTGAAATAGCGTGTGTCCAAGTTGTCTTCATTTTGCCTTTTATATTTCTCACCTGGCCGTGGTGGTGGCAGTACTTTACCTGCAGACTTTACTTCCCAGTGCTGTGACAGCACCTGGAGAGCGTGGTCGTGGGCCGTAGCCCTATGGCGCTAAGTGTGATGCCAACATAAACCGAGGCCCCGTAGCTGCTGCGGAGAGTTTACAGGCCGAGCATAAATTGGAGAGACAGACACCAGTGAGGGGAACACTAGCACAGCAGGGGAAATGCGGGTCAGCCCTCAGTGCTTAAAAACTTAGGGAAGTCCCCTCCTGGGCCAAACCCTGGGCAGCGGTTTACTGAGGTGCCTGAGGGTGTGCTTTCCTTCCGTCGGGTCATGTGTGACTGCCTTCTGAAAAAGGGCCCTAAGGAAGGTTGCTTTAAGCCAAGAGCAAAAAACTTCTCTTGGCATACAGGGTTAAGCCTTAAGACATTGCCCAGGTTGGAGAAATCCCTTGGCTTCCGTGTGTGTGTAAGTGTATTTAGTCTCTTTTTCCTCAGGCAGACAGTCCCCGAGTTTCTCATTTCGTAGTTTGCGTTGGCTGGAAGCAAGAGGAGTTTATTATATTTAAATTTATTTATGTTATACTTGTGACTATTATATTTCTTAATATTTTAAAATGTCATAAACATTTCAAGTGCTGAGGGCTGAATCGTTGCAAATCACAATAAATCCCGGTATTCAGAATGTAAATCAAAGGAGTCTGTCCCCTCAGCCAAAAAGGCACTGGACCAGAGGAGAGCTTTGAAGGTGAGCAGAGAAAAATGATGAAGCCGCCGGGGTTGGGGTACGCAGACATCCTACTGGAGGTACAAATGGATTTGTGGCCTCTAGGAACACAGAAAAATCACTGGCTGGTAAGTATTCAAAAGAAATATCAGGACAGTACCTGGATCGTGACCTTTATGCGAGTGGCAACCTGTCTTTGTTGCAAACTGGTACAGCACCTAGCAGGGGACTTCCCAGCTCCAGTGTCTTCCATGCCCCCGTGAGGTCCTTGTCCTCAGCAAGGAGCAGGAGAAGGCGGCCCCCACCTCGGCTCACTGTCCTGGTGGGCATGGCCCCCTTTGGGGAGAGCTTGGGACTCCCTCCTCCTACTCCCCATCCCCTTTGTAGCTTCTGCTTTGTTGTCTTCACACTGTCTTTGCCTTTTTGCCTATTAACCAGTTAGACTGAGTCCAGAGGAGGCCACGAAGATGCTCCGAGGGCTGGAGCACCTCTGCTATGGGGACAGGATGAGGGAGTTGGGCTTGTTGAGCCTGGAGAAGAGAAGGCTCCGGGGAGACCTTATTGCAGCCTTCCAGTACCTGAAGGGGCTACAAGGAAGCTGGGGGGGGTGTCTTTTTACAAGGGTCTGTAGTGACAGGACAAGGGGGAACGGGGTTAAATTGAAAGCGGGGAGGGTTAGATTAGATATCAGGAAGAAGTTCTTCATGGAGAGGGGGGTGAAGCACTGGAACAGGTTGCCCAGAGAAGCTGTGGATGCCCCATCCCTGGAAGTGTTCAAGGCCAGGCTGGATGAGGCTTTGAACAACCTGGTCTAGTGGAAGGTGTCCCTGCCCATGGCAGGGGAGTTGGAACTGGGTGGTCTTTAAGGTCCCTTCCAACCCAAACCATTCTATGATTTTTTATTCACCCTGTTATACTTCACCCCCATATTTGCCCCATTTGCTAGAAAATCAGGCTGAGGGCTTGCACTGTGTCTTTAATGAGAATGATAGAATCATAAATGGTTTGGGTGAATGAGGGTGACACTGACCTCTGGGTTCCCACAAGCAGCGGTTCCTTCCAGGACTGTGACCCACACCCCATGTTTCCAGATGTAGCCATTCACATGTGGCCACTTAAAATGTCTCCTTTAAGAAAAGGGGTGTAATCCATCTAGGGGTACAATGTTCCTCTGTAAGAGATCTTCTGAGTTACCAATGCACTGGAAAGTATTTCATCTTTAGGGCTATTTAAAATGAGGAAGAGAAGATTTATTTTGCTTTTTGAGCACTTCTAATACAAAATCTAACAGCTGCCATCTTACTCCACTATACGTTTCTTTTCTATTATTATGATTGTTTTTATCACCAGCCTGATCAGGTGAAAACTTTGCCTTCCTCTATCAATTTTCCACACTTCGTAGAGTGTATTGCTTGCTGTATCTTTGTCTTGGATTAGTACTTTATTACCCTATTTCTGGTTTTTTCCTCCTCTTTGCCACTGAGTCAAAATGCATTTGTAGCCAAAGCTGTCATCCTGTGTTGTGCAATAGCATTCTTGGACCTTTCTCGCATAATATAATAAATTATTTTTAAGAAGCACTTCTAGGTTTTACCATCTATTCTTCTCTTCCCAGTTTTGCTTATAGCATTCCTTACTTTTAAAAACTGGCTTTTCTGATGGAGTGGTTCTACCTGTTAAATGTAATCTGATTCTGTGACAACTTCTTGGTTTAAGTGCAGTAATTGATTTACCTTTATTCACCAGAATAAAACTAAAAATGGAGAGTTACACTACTGCTGAACTTTCAACCTGTAGAAAATCTTTAAAATAACCCTACTGTATCACTGATTTTTTTTTCTTTACATGGAAAAGGAAGAAAAACTTTGCACTTAGAGAAATGTGGGATTTCAGAGAGAGAGTAATTTTTCTTTAACCTTGCTTACTTAGCTAGCACTGGCTGCTGGCAGGTGTAATGCTAATTTCTCCTCACCCAACCGTGAGAGTGATGCTTCTGAAAAAGAATTCAAGCCCCTAATTCATTAACATGAGACTGGCTTCAGTGGGGGTTTGGGCGAGTCCACATTTCAAGGAGCATGTGGATGGGCAGGAATTTGACGGGCATCATCCATCTATCACTGAAATCCGTTCTTCTGTTTGTGTTTCTGCTACCCACCCTTCTAGAAGCATGAAGACAAGGGTGATGTTATGTGCAGGTGGAATCCCAACTGCAGATGTCTTGCCTTTGCCTCTCTCTCACCTAATCTTTGATATCAACCTAATAATATGTTTTTTTTGAGGTTATTGTGAGTTGTAACGAAATAGAAAATGCTGCAGTGTGGTGATTATGACTGTAATAAACCAGAAGCAGAAAAGATTATGAAGCTGTTTTTTTCTGTTGGTAACTTGGAGATTAAGCTCGAATTCAGGAAAGCATTTCTATAAAAAAGCAAGCTTAACGGGGTGCTTGACATCGATCACGGGGCTGCACCACGTCAAGGCCCATTTCAAACAGAAACTTAAGCGTGCGTATAGGGGTTTTTCAAAATGGAGACTTCAAGCATCAGTGTGAGCTGGGGGTTTTGCAAGAAATCAGGACGAGCTCTGTGTGCTGGTGTAGGATTGTACCCAGGGGTACGTCTTTGGTGAAGGGCAGTTCCCCTGTTTTCCTAGGATTTTCGCTACACAATCCCATAGGTCCCACTCAGGCAGCACTGTCGTGAGAAACTCAGCTAGCAATAAGGCAAGCGAGAGGGAAGAAAAATAAAGCAAAAGTTTTTCTTACCACTCAGCCAAGATACATTTGGCAGCAAGGAACACAGTTGTTCAGATAACCGGGCAGTCAAGCTGGAGATGCAGTCTGTAATACCTTCTTTTCCAACAAATGTTTCCACTTTTTTTTTTTTCAGTTGAGTTGCCGTTGAGAAGATTTTGATTAGTTATTAATCAAACTTATTTACAAAATTCTATGTCTGTCGTTAATTTATGAGTAGCTCTTGGCACCCTTCAAACAGCTGTAATGGCTGTACAGTGTATATGGTGTATTTCTGTTTCCTGAGTGGATGAGGGGAATGAGATTTCCATTGCAAATGTTTTTTTGTAGGAGTTCAAAATTTGCTTTTCCCGAGTATTTAAAAATATTTTTAATACTGTTTCCATGAGCATTCCTGTTTTTGTGAACACAAAGTCAACATGGTTGAAATGAAGAGTTTAAAATTTTAATGGAAAAATAAAGCATTTCTTTTTCAGTGCAATCATCCAGCTTGACTCGAAAGTCACTTTAATCCTAGTTCTAAGGTTTCATAGGGAAGTACACAGCCACAGGCACGTTCACACGTTACTTGTGTTCATGGAAGCATTAATTGAATTTCCAAAGTCCTGTCTCAGCACATGCTCCATGCAGCGGGAAGGATTCTTTAAAAGTCTCTCTCACTGTTGGATCCCAAACCCTTCTGGCAGATGGCTTCACACAGGAGAAGGAGGAAGGGAGTGCCTAAAGTTCAGGTGGATAACCGGTTATGGGGATGACACTGTAGTGTAAGAGGCATTTCGTTGGATGAAGGGAAACAAAATAGTCGGGGCTGCAGTTTTCCAAGTTGTGGGAAAGGGGGTCATGTAGTGGTGTTCAAAAGCATTTTTACTCTGAATTCCTGAAAGAGGAAACACTTTTCCTATACCGTTAAGTAATGCTATCAGCAAGGGAGAGATAGCCTCTGAGCATTTCTGGGTGGCATAGAGACAGAATCAACAACTTCACCTTTGGCACAGAAGTCTCACAAAAATACGCAGGGAACCGCCACCCTGCAGAGCTTTCATTTAAGGTGGCTGTTCTAAATGCCTCCGATGCAGATATTCCTGCCCAGCTAACCCCAAACTGCCCCTGCGGCAGGGTGGGATGGATGCGCTGGGGGGAAATCGAACTAGATCTCCTTTCTGTCGCGCTCCTGTCAGCCACCGTATGTCCCGACAGCGAGGGAGCAGGGGACCCCCAGCCTCTCGCTGAACTAAATCAGCCTCTCCTCTTGCTGCCTGCTAGCAGTGGTCACGACTGCCTTTCTCTCTGACCGGTTTATTTGGGTCTTGGCATCTATCCGACTCCGCAAGCAAATGCACAAGACCAAAAGGATCTAAAGCTCAGACTCAGCTTGGCTAGGTTTCTAGGGATTTTACAATTGAATTTTTTCTTTTACTTGTGCAGCATTTCCAAGAAATACTTTACAATATATATTTTTTTAGCATAGCTGTCTGTCAATTTTCATGGCAAAAAAGTATTTGGAAACTGGAGAATAGTAATAGTTGAGTTGTTTTTAAAGGAATCACCCTACACCATTCTAGGCCAAAACCCTTTATTAAAGTTTTATGAAAATCCTCCCTGTTTTTTACATTCCAGTTGAGTCTATTAGCTTTGCAGGTTTTGATGATCTAGCAGGTATAAGCACTTCTCACATTAAATGCAGTGTTGACAAAGGAAATTCACTAGCAAAGGTTTCATTAACTGGGGATTATACTGAAACCTTTTCCCAGAATTGCCAATAAATGGAGCCCTAATCCAAAATTTGGCTTTAAAGTCAAGTGCAACTAATATAATTTTGTGTTTGGTTTAAAATTACCTGTGGTTATTTTCTCATTTTTGCAATATACAGCATTATGTCATCTGGACTCTCAAACAGCATTGTTTCTATGTGTAGAAAGAAAAATCCCGTGTATGAAAGAAACTTCAGTTTAATTTAGGCTTCCAATGAGTCCTGTGGAAAAAGAACTTGCTCCTGCAAAGATGGAGAATTAACTACTTCCCTCAAATGATGCCGTAGGTAATGGACACACACTGCTCAGCCAGGGCTTGGTGCTGGGATGAATATCATAGAATCACAGAACCATAGAATGGTTTGGGTTGAAAGGGCCCTTACAGCCCATCCAGTTCCAACCCCCCTGCCATGGGCAGGGACACCTTCCACTAGACCACGTTGCTCAAAGCCTCATCCAGCCTGGCCTTGAACACTTCCAGGGAGGGGGCATCCACAGCTTCTCTGGGCAACCTGTTCCAGTGCCTCACCACCGTCTCCGGGAAGAACTTCTTCCTGATATCTAATCTAAACCTGCCCACTTTCAATTTAAACCCATTACCCCTTGTCCTGTCACTACAGGCCCTTGTAGAAAGGTCCTGAGGTGACACACCTTCAGTGTGTCAGCGCTGCTCTGACAGGGACATGCCCTCTTGTGTTGGTCAGAGATTACAGTAAGAAGAGGCAGAGATGAGCCTGGGCCCTGAGGATGCCCTGGGTGCCCGGGCATTTGCAATTCCCCCAATGTTCAGGTGAACATTTCTGGACAAGGGAAATCCATAGCCACTGCAGGTAATGGGAACTTTTCCACTGACATAAGCTGTTTGACAGTCCTGCCAGCCTTGGTATACTATGATGTAGTATGCTGCTCTGGGTCTCTGTCCTGGCCTTGAAGTCACCTGGCAAGATGGCCTGGTTTGCTCTCTCCAGGCACACGAAGAGGCTGCAGCAGCTGCTGGCTTTCTCAGCCCAAAAAGGGTGCAAATTTGGAGGGTCCTTGGGTGGGTGCAGGAGTTGTATGTGGTCTTTCTAAGTGTGTTTGTGCCCTACAGTGGCCTTTTCCACTCTGTTTCTAGGGGAAAAAGTTGCAGTAACAGGTTAGGGGGTTGCAGCTAGGGAGGCATTTGGGGTCCTGCTGCTATGCTGTGCTCCCTAATGCCTGAGGAGCTGGAGTTCCCTGGCCTGGAAAGGGGACGAGAGCTGGATTCAAATCTAAACTCAGTGGGAATATCTCCAAGGATCTAATAGGTTTAGGGTTTATAATGGAGTCTGTTAAGATGAAGTTTTTGAAACTACCTGAGGGAGCTGAATGTAGCTTTCTATTAAAATTAATAGGAATTGGATATTTTAATTCCTTAGACATCTTTGAAAGCCTTACCTCTAAGTAGCATATAAAGATCTAACGTAACTTCCATTGCACCTAATTTACAGTTTATAGTTAAGATGATGTAAACTCTGGGGTTTGTTTCAAAATGCAGTTCATTTATTAAAAGCTCCCAAAGCTAAGCCACTGTTTAGTGTTCTGTGAGGAGAAACCAAATATTCTGTAGTAGCAGGCACTGCGGTCACCGCTGGTGTTCAGACTTGCGCATCATCTGAATGAAGAAGATTGCAATATCCCATGAGGAGAACCGAGACGGAATCGCAAATCTGAAGTCTCTTCGGTTATCTTTTTAAAAAAGGAGTTTGAACTCCTATCACGCCCGGCTTCCTTAGTGGTTTTACATAAACAACAAAGTGCCTCAGGAAAATCACAAACGGCTCTTCTGTCAACAGATAGCTTCATTTTCTCTCCCGGATTAGGGTGGTCTGAAGCTATCAGCAGCTGATCTGATGGAGTAAATCTGAAACAAATTGCTGTTGCTATAATCCTTCCTTGGCATGAGGTGCTGCAGAGGAGAGAAACCAAGTACTGTTGCATAACTAGATTGGTCTGGCTGGTGGTTCATTAGCATGCATTGAAAAGTGTTAGGTTCCCTGCAATTCCTATTTCTTTCTTTCTTTCTATATATCTATCTATCTGTCTGTCTGTCTATCTATCTATCTATCTATCATCTACCTAAATTTGCCTGGGATGCATTTCTTCCCCCCCCCTCGAACAATGTAAGAGAAGCCATGTCCCAGCACCTCCTGATGTTAAGCATGACATCGCCACACCCTGTTGGTTTTCATTGTTCTGAAGAGGTTTTTGAGAGAGTGGGTGCTGCAGGGAAAGGTGTCATTTCTCTCAGCTTGAAGAAAGCATCACTTTGTTCTTAATTTAAGCTTCTGTGGGAAATGCCACCGAGGTAGGTGCCAGCACCCCAGACCAGCGCTGAGGGAGAGGGAGAGGTGGGACAGAAGAGTTGGGGGATTTCTGCTCTCCTCACAGGAATAGACTTCAGAGGGTGGCACCCCTGAGGGTGCTTGTCCCCTCACCTCAGCACCTGCCCTCTCCTCTTTCCCCTCCAGTTACCGTGTTGATGCTCATTTACATGGCTGACAAAGTAGTTGAATTGGTTTGGGATTTTCTTCCTTTTGTTGGAGGTAAAACACCATCAGTGGAAAAGAGGGCTCCCCTCTTACATCTCAGTGTAATATCAAAAGGAGCTGTGTGAATTAAAGTGATTTTTCTTTCCTAGCAAAACAAAATAGCTGAAAGATTTTAAAGCCTAATTACATCAAAGCAAGGAAATTAAAATATCCTTACAGGAATTCAGGTTGCTGAAAAATTCAGGCCCTGCCCACACACAAATATGTTTTATATTAAAACCTAAACAACCAGGCAGTATAACATTTCCTGAAGTTTCATCCATCATGCTACTGGTTTCTGCAGGGAGGGAAACATAACCTTCCCTTTTTATGTCTCAGGGAAAATAAATAAAGTTGTTAAGAAGCTTGCCATGTCACAAGTGCCTAATTAGAGAGGTTCGGTGAGCTGGCAAGTTTGCAGACATCATTAAACATGCTCCAATGCCCCAAGGAAGAAAAATGTTGAGGAACACCTGAAAATTATATAGGTGCAGGCTGACCTGCATCCTTGTACCTCTCGACTGTGGAATGGTTTCTCCAGAGGGGCAGAGAAAGCAGCATATAGCTGCACGGACTGAGGCACAGAGCTGACGGGAGTGGGGCTGAAGCAGCCGCAGCGTGGCAGCTGGTTTGCTCTGCTACTTGCGGAAGAGTGTGGAAAAGCAGGAGAAGGGTTTGGCAGCAGCCCTACTCATTTTGATGACAGCCAGAGGCCTGCTGTACCCAGGACATTGGAGTGCTGGTGTGTGGCGAGGGCTCCTGGCTGGGGCTCCACCAGGAGAGAGCAGGGTGAAACATGGTCTTTCTGCAGAGCCGGCCCATCTCCCAGGCCTGGTCCTCTCTGCTCTGTGCAGAGCACATGTCTGTCTCCAGCCCGGGATGACAGCGTGAGACCTGCCACTGGGATGTAATGACAGAAAGAGGAGGAGGGTCCCCTCCATCCTGGCCCTCCATTGGCTGAATTTCCCTCCACCGTGACACATTCTCCAAATGCCACACCCCAACAGTGTTCTGATGGGGATCTCTTAATTCCTCCCATTGAAGCTGTTGCACTTTTGATGCAATAATTAGGGAACCTAATGGTGATGATATACAGGGGACCTGAGTATCAGTCAGGTCCAGTCATTATAGGTATCCCCACTCCCAAGTGTTTGTCCCAACCACTGATCTCGACGAAAGGGCTTTGCTGGTCCGTTCGATGGCCAGTTGACTACTTAGTTGATGAAAAGTCTAACGGCTTCAGGAGGATAGACAGGGAGGACCATAACCCTGGATACTGTGGAATCTGGGAGAAACAGAGCTGGGACAACTTTCCCATGCCACGGTTTTTAACTGGAGTGCCAGGAGGGGAGGTAGCAGCTATTCCAGGTTCTCTGTGCTGTGCAGGGTCCAATCTGAGATGCGCTCTGAGACCATCTAGTTGCTCAGATCCTGCAAGGTGCTCTCGGCAGCGGTTCTGATATCTCCGGCACAGGTGCCAAGCTGCTTGGCACTGATGAGGCTAAAGTGTTCTAGACGTGTCCCGAGCCAAGTAATCTAGATACCAAAGAAATCTTGCTGGGGAGGGGGAGGCATTGCCACTTCAAGACTTTAATAACAAAGCAATTTAGCTTTCATTTACTAGAGTGGGAGCAAATCCTCTTTTTTCCTCCTTATAATTGCAAATGTAAAGATTTTTTTTAAATCTTAAAGAGTGTTTTCTAAAAAAATTATTTATATTCTGGTGAAAAGTTGAAATGCCTTTAAGGGGAAGAAACACAGTCTAAGAACACTGGACATTATAATTCATTGAAAAAATAAGTTTTCTATTAAGGAAAGAAAGAAATAAAAAAGTCCTAGCTACATATTTGACACATTTGCATGACTAAAAGGTGGAAATCATGGGGAAAATCAATATTTAGGGCTTGTATAAACAACTCATTAAAAAGAGAGTGAAAAATAAACAGATAATCCTTCCAAATTGCTTTCCGTGCCCTAAGCTATAACTTCTATAACTTTGTAACAACTGTGTTTACTACTAATGAACCACCAAAATGTCAGGGCTGTGTAAAAGAACTGCAGCAAGTCGTGACTTTATGGGATAAGCCCAGAAAAATCTTTAATCAATCAAGTCCACATCAGGATTAGGCATATAGGGAGGCTTAATTAGGCATTAGCGAAGCCCTTAATGGAGCTACTGTGAAGGACACCTGCTGAGGATCTAGTCGGACATCTCTTTTCAACATATTTATACCCAGCCTCTGGGCTGCGGAGTCGACATTCAGTACCTGCTCTGCTGATCAGCCTGTGTTTGCAATTGTTTACAAGCTAAGCAGTAGGGGGCCAGGGGCACTAAATAAATAACATACTGTCAGGCTACTTCCTTGTCCAATAATGGTTTCTCATTAGTTCCTTCCTGATGCATGATCAAGGAAGGATAAAGGCCTGAAGACAAAACAGTTCATTCATTGCATTTTTTTTTTTTCAATAGGTGACTTGGAAAACACTATTATCATTATGAAAAGATATCCATACCTATATACCTCTAAGTTAATATACCTGTTACCTTTCACTGTAACTTGTTAAATGTAGGTGCTGTTTCCTGCTGTTTACATGGGTTTTATACCAGGTAATTCGGCAATTTTAACTTGGACATCATAAAACCACTTGACAGGGTCTTCATGATGTTCCTGCTGTAAGTGATGGGATTTTTTCCAGACAACTTCTCTGTCGTCTGTCTTCCTCCTTTGTTCCTGGAGTGGTGAACAAGGACATCCTCCATGGTCACCCTCATCCTGTGCCAGTCCTGCCTGCTTTTCATGCATTTTCTCTCCACCCCACAGCGTTGCGTGCAACGAGTGGCTTTCTGGGATAGAGGAATAAATAATCCTGGGAAACGAGAATAGGCTTGGGTTTGAGTCCATATGGAGACTCTTCACACCATATGGGTGCACTTTGGTGTTCAGACATGGGCTGATCTTCAAGGCCTGCGGGAAGGGAAAAATCTGGAATCTCAGCCCACGTTGTCCCCTAGTGCAGGCCTGTGCAGATGTTTACCTTTGGATGGACAGCTGTTTGTCACCTGCCTCTGCCACCTTTGTGTTTATCAGCTATGTTTGTGGAATTTGTTAGGAAACTGATATGGGGTATAACGCAACCCAGAAGCCTACCTATAGGGAACCCACATAGCCCGTGTAAAGAACCATGAACTCTTAGGCACCCAGAGTTGAAGGTGCTTTTGCACAATGCGGACTAATAGCTTCTGTGGGGTCAAGGCTTCTACAGGGTTAAGGCTTCTATATTTAGCTGTCTGTCTGTGCATGGACTAGGTGTCTGAATCCAAATCTGGCCATTGAAGAACTCATCAGTATAGTCTGTGGAGTCTAAAGAGATTTGGCTGAGCAGTCACAGAATTCTGTCCACGCACAGGTGTCTGATACCATTTAGGATGCTCCAAGGTGTCCTGCCTGACATCCGAGCTGCCAGTCTAGGAAATCACAGGTCTCCTGTGGGGCATGTGTCATATTTACTTCCTCTCTGGGTGTGTTTCAGATACCCTAGAACATCTCAAATAACATGGGACACCTAAATGCAATCAACCATGCCCTAAGTGTCTAGTTTGGATTGAGGTGACTTGCCATTTGGGCACTGTGGACAGCTTTGAATAGATCTCCATCAGCTACAATGCCAGTCGCCACACATACGTGCACATATCTGAAATTATGTGTCTTAATCTAAAGTTGAATCTCAGCCTGTAAATGACAGGTTGATTGAAGACAGAAATATTGATAGGTGCTAGATCAGAGACTTGAGCAGTTTATTCACCGCACACATAAGGATTTAAAAAGAGAGTGTGGATGCTGCCAAACTGTCCAGGCAGGTAGTGGTTGTGTTCAACAGCAAAACTGCCCGGATTTCGATGCAGAGCTGGATGTAATTTTGGCTATAATAAGAGAATTCAGAAGTCTGGCTATTGGTTAGACAAACTTTTGCTTTATATTAATTTTATTTCATTAAAGTACTAGAAAGACTTAGACTTTCAGCTGAAAAACATGAACTGAAGCTGGGCTATTCCAGTTAACACCTATTTCACAGAAATGCCACCCACCGAGAGTTTTTCTGAGCAAGATCAAGAATCAATTTATCAGTGCTCACATTAACTATAATGCCAGGTCCTTAGCAGCTTTGCTCTCTTTCAGTGATTACCTAACTTTGATCACATACTGAATGCCCTGAAAAACTCAGATGTGGCTCAACCATCTGGCATTATATTATACATTTTAAAAGGTGTATTTAAGACCTTCTGTGGCTGGAATAACACTTCTGTGGAGCTAGTGCTCTGATCTGTGTTCCAAATCCATCCCATTATTTTCTTATGAGGCCAGAGCTACCATCACTAATTAGGCCTTTTATTTTGTTTTACTAGATTATCTGGTTTTTAACTTTAAGATCTCCTTGGATCAGAACTTGGATGAAGTTATCTGAGTAAATCCATGCCAACGCTCAGGCAGAGTTGATTTAAGTCACTTTTTCAAAATCATAGAATCACAGAGTGGTTAGGGTTGGAAGGGACCTTAAACATCATCTAGTTCCAACCCCCCTGTCAAAAGTAAAGTTTTCCTTCTTTCTGTGAACACCAGTTTGAATGTTGCAAACCAGACATTGACATAGCTGTGTTTCACTGCTTCACCAGTTTTTTGTCTTACTGTGAAAGGAAGCTGTTACATGATGGAAGCTTGATTATATGCCATTTCCAGACTCTGCCATTGTGTTATGATGATGTGAGATGACGAGGAGCACCAGGAGAACCTGATGTTCAGTTTCCTCCTTCTGTATATGAGACGAAAGGTAGGCATTAATCTGAATCAATGCCTCTGCATTCTCATCTCCTTCACTGGATGCTATTAACAACAGTAGGTTAAAAAAGGGAGTTGCAGTTGGGTCAGCTTGTTCAGACTCTCCTGCAGCCTCCTTAACGCGATTAATAGATTCTTTAAGTACACATTGCTTTAAAATCACTTCATCACTATCTGCTTTGATAAAATTGGTGCTCACCCCAGCCTCCCTCCTGGGTTTAGAATTTTTCTACCAGAATTTCATTTTAGAATCTCACACCAGAGGGTGCGAGAATTTCTTTGAAGAGAGATCTCAATTAATAGAAAAAAAACCATTAGCATTTGTATGCCACAGCTTCATGTTTGCTGATATTTTGACCACTGGAGGTGCCTGCTGGGGGTCACTGCCATACTTCCCAGTGGACAGAGTGGGATGTGACTATATCTCCTTCATACACCTGATCGGGGAGATGGGGCAACCCCTGAGATTGCCTGTTGTTCTGTCTTGGATTCTTTTCTCTTTGAGGCTCTTCTGAAGGCAACAGGGAAGGTACAGATCTGGCTCCCCTCTCTCGAGTGTCCTGGTTTTGAGTTCCCTTTTTTGCCAGCTTTTATCTTGGCCTGATGTTCCCCACTGATGCTGAGCACTGACTAGAGCCTAAGGGTGCTTTGAAATGACAATTTCTACAATATTTTAAAATCCTAAACACGGATTAACACCGTCAACATTTTTCTTTTGTGATTTTGAACAAAGGCAGCAATGTCGGCTTTGCTTTGTACTGTGCTTCCTGCTGTTCAAGTGCATGGGCTGTGCCCAAAGCCATCTACCAAACAGCCAGGCTAAGGCTGAGTTGAGACCCAGTCCTGCACAGGTTCGGCCCATGATGTTGCTCGCACAGAAGCTAAGTTTTCTATGGGGTCCATTGGAAAGTGCTGCTGCCCATGCCTGAGAGCTTAAACAGCCACCAGGAATTCTGTGTTCCAAAATGAGTGACAGCTACTGAGTGTAGGTACCACCATTCCTGGGGGGCTGGTGGAGCTGGTTCAATCATTCCCTTGGATTTTGGAGGGATTAAAGCTTTTTGGTCCGGATTTGTGCGCTGTAGGAAGCAGTCTGAATCTCACTCTCCACCTTTTCCTCAGACTCTACTCTGTGAGTTTACAGACTCTGTGCGTGGCAGAGAAATACAAGTAGTTTCTTTGAAAAGCTTTTTCTGTGCAGTGTAGCTGAACAGCATGATCAGCCATAGCTCAACCACCACATCACCAAGACAATAGTATAGTTCAAATTCATTTCCAGCAGTGGTTTGGCCTTCAAATTGTGGATGACCTTTGAGACATTATTTGAAATCTCCTATTTGTTACTACTGAAGCAAACAGGAGAAGAGGCAGGTCTGTGAATCCGACTAGCTCTGTGCTGAGATAAAAATACTACTCTGGCAATACGAAGATGCATTTTTTCCCTCCTCAGATGCATGATACTGGTTTTGTTTTGCTTTAAACAGCATGGTTTATTATGCTACAGTTTTATAGAAAGTAAATTCACTTATCTGTACAGAATAGGGTACCTCCTAGTAAATAATGCATTTGACATTTCAGGTCAGCATTAAAAGAATTATCCTCACAGATAAAAACCTGTCTTTGATCAAACTTGTGAATATCCTTAAAAAAAAAAGTTGCTTTTTGGAGTTACATTTGTTTTAGCATCCAAATGTACCCTAGGGAGAGATCGTTGTTCTTTCAAAAAAAAAAAAAAAAAAAGTAGACCTCTGCCAAATACCTCTCTATTATGCCAAAAGCTTCCAAAAGAAAGAAAGAAAGAGGTCAGGATGGTGCCAATAAGAAAGCTGAAAAAAACAAACCCCAAAAACCAAACCCGCAATTATGGCACAGATTTCAGCAACAAAGATCCCTTGTATGAAGTATGGGCAAGATTTCTTTTCCATATAAACCTGTCCAGGTTTGAAGTAGGTCTATTGAGTTCAGTAGTTTCCATAGACCTCTACCAGTTCTTTGTCCCATGGGAGTTATGGGTATTGGACAAGTTATTGGTACATGTCAATGCCAAAGGTTAAAAAAGGAATAAATAGCAAGTGGCAAAATGTGCTCCCGTTAAAGTGTAACTGGTGACTGCAAGAAAATTTATGCTGCAAGGAAGATCTGCATGCATGTCTCAGCTGAAGACCTAGCTTTTCACCTGTTAAATAATTTTGTGTTTCTTGGCTATTGCTTTTAAGGGCTTTGGATCCCAACAGACTATGCCTGAAAAGCTTTTAGAAGTATGTCAGAAAGGCCCCATCTCTTGCAGACACTCTAAGCACCCTTCCAGGCATTGAGGGTGAGCTACCCAGGAGCGGAGGGTAAGAGGGGCTGAGCTGGCCCTGCTTCGCTGATGAGGGCTTGTCCTGCAGAAACTGATAGCAGGAAGGAGTGATCCTGCCATAAGGTACCACTCCAAACTCCCACTGAAGCTGATGACTCTTTGGATGCAAATCTCAGGAAAATCCATTTGGAACTATATAGAAGGATTTATGTTTCTATGTCATAGGTAATTTATGTCTTATCTTTCACATTTCTGCAATATGTTTTTAATTTTCTAACCTAAAAATCTGACAAACATTTTAAACAAGTCTTTAAAACTTCCCTAATTTTTGTTTTGTTTCCAGGTTCTATCAGAAAGCAATAAATAAGCAGTGTAGTTTAAAACATAAACAAAGGCCACATCCATACCTTCAGTACTAGAAAAAACAGAATTAAAACCGCGTAACAAATTGTAAACATAAAAGCCGTGTTGAACCCAAAGTAATCTAAAAATACCTATGTCACAGAAGACTGCAGTGTTTTAACCAAGGACCTTTTCCTGACAATTTCTGCAATGGTAATATTCTTAAGGGTTTATGTTAAGGTTCATTTGATTCCATTTCTTCAATTAGCCAAAGCATCTACCAAAGATGTGCATGCAACAACTTTCAATCGGGAAATTTACATCACCGTGTCTTGCCGCATACAGTTTTCGTTATTTTAATATACAGTGGAGAAAACATAGGCAGTCTTTGTTTCTAGAGAATATTATATTCCAGTTCCAATGCAGCAGGCATAGCCTCCCCTTATTTTGGGAGCAAAGTGGCCATGAATATATTTGTTCTCCAAAGCGAACCTTGCCAAATAGGCTTTCTTTATCCTCTTAAGCATGTGTGCCTGTACATATGGGCTCCTACTGACAGTTCTGGGTGGAACACGCTCAGCTGCCTTGAGTTGCCCTAACTCCCTGAGATATCTTTGTCAAAAGAAATTAAATGATTTCATTGAAAATGCTTAATCAAAACAGAATATTTGCATTTATTTATGTAAGGTGACAGCAAAGGGGATATATCAACCAACCTACCTTTCTGCTCTTCCTCGCACTACTTTCAGGTTTATTGAGCAGCTAGGAGGAAGGAAACAGGAGTTATATGAGGACTGAGCTAGTGGTGGCACTGATTTGGTGGACTGAATGCAAGAATTTCTTTACTTTTTGGGTTGAGTTTTCCCAGCCCTTGGTGCTATTGGAGCTAATGGATGTTTTTCTAGTGGCTTTTACCTTAGGAGAAACAAGTCTATTTACAGGAGAAACTCATGGAAGACATCTGAAGCAGTGTGGTCAGGCTTTTTATCCTGACTTGTGTTACCACCTCAACTTGATTCTTGATTCTTGTTTCTTGATTTCTAACATAGCTTTCAACAATAAAAAGGGGAAGACACCTAATGTGGCTTAGGAATGACAGCAAATGTGGTCATTATGGGAATGTCATCCATGGACTTCAGGAGGTTTGAAAACGGGACATGGTGAGCTCGCACCCCAGTAAAACATCACTGAGGGAAGAGCCTCCCAGGCAAGACAAGCTCAGCAAGCTTACATATTATGAAAGTATCATGAAGCTAATGGCCTACATTCATTAGCTTCTAATTGGAAATTTGAGAGGCCTGTTTTCCTGTTCTTAGGTGTTTGTTTGTTTGGTTTTTTTTTTTTGTTTGGTTTGGTTTGGTTTTTTGCCATGCAAATAAAATTCTAAAAAGTCTAGAAAGCAGCAAAAGCAGCATCATGGAAACAGTCTCATGGAAGAAGATTTTCATATATTATTACGTAGAGTGATCTTGGTCTTCTATCCTTTCTTTTTCCATCCTTTTTCTTGCTCAGATAAGGAAATGTAATGGAGAGGAACTATTGCCTGACCAGCATGGAAATGTGTAGATTTGAAAATGAATGAATAAAAATTCTCAACAGCTTAAAATATGGTTACCCAGCACTAAGGCAGAGATTTACCCCCTGCACAATCTGGCTGCAGTCTTCACCGACACGCACCATTTCGTGTTCATGGCAGACCAACCTAAGAGCCTTGCTTCAGCGAAGAAAGAACGAGCTGAACTCATAGCTGCCTTTGCAGCTAAAAATAGGGGCATGTCAGTGTGCGGCCACATGACATTTTTTGGCAGGGAGCTGGAACGTTTTCATTTTGCAAGGCAGGCCAGTGGCACTGGATTTGCAGGGCTCACGGCTGCTCTGCAGGGACCACCCTCTCTCTGTCCACACACCCTCTCCCTGCGCCAGCCTTTGCGTAGGGCTGTGGTTTTCTTTCCCCAAGAGTCTTTGAACAGGGATTTCTCCAAGTGCCACCACTGGCTCTTCCCATCAGGATAAGCTGGCAGAAATTTTCCTCAGAGGGTGGCTTCCAATGCCTTTCCAAAGGCTTCCAAAGCCTTTCCAAGAACAGTGAACTGTAAACACACCAAGTTCTTGTGCACTGCATCAGGGCAACAGTCCTGTTTCAGAAAATACTGTGTTGGTAAGGCTGATTTCGGCATGTCACACGCGATTGCACAACATAACGCAGTGCAATGACGTGAGACAACTAAATGACAAAATGCTGGCTCCCAATCAAACATGTAAAGCGCCTATTTTCGGCTCTACCATCTGCTATCAGTTTGCACAGTGTCTTTCCCAGCTGAAAACACAAGGCAGATTGGCACAAGCGGAGCATTCCTCTGGCTGGTTGCAGACTGCAAGATACAAAATTTTTCTCCTCTTGTGACCAGCCCATCTCTGATTTATTTATTTTATATTTGCATAATAAAGCAGGCTGTTTTGAGCAAACGAAATCACGGTAAGGAAAAAACCAGGAGAAACGTTCTCTAGTGTCCTACCAGACAAAATAATGGTATGTCACTTCCACCTTCAAAACGAGCATGCAGAAATTAACACCAAAATTGACTGAACTTTTTGCTGAGAGTTTTTCAATGGGGACCCTATTTCAGTTGCTTGATACTCTACAAGATCATTAACTCTACTGTCGTCTACTGATAACCAGGGAAAAGTTAAAGTAACAATTTTTTTTATTCGGCAAATAGCTTTCTGTGATAAAATAGACACTTTGGGGTGTATAATGTGTAAACAAACAAAGTAAACTGAAACCCAATAACCTCTAAGCTTTTCTGTGGTGGCAACCTCCCCCCCCGCCCCCAATCATTTGCTGGTTGGGAGGGTTGATCACTCTTTTAGAATAAATTGACTACTCCTTTGGAGCCCTGATTTGAAGGGAGGGAGCTGATCTGAAACTCTGTCCTTTATCATGAAGATCAAAACCACTAGGACATTTGCTGCTTTCTTCCCTGAATGAGTAAGATGTTTCTGAGTTGAAACCCTGGCTCCGTTGACTTCGCTGGGGCCATGATTTCACCCCAGGAATTATTCTAAAAGCATTACTCATTTAATAAGCATACCACACTAATTCTCTACTGTTTCCGTATGAGCACCTCCCAATGCCAATGTAAACCCACTGCACAAAGCTACATTAAAGCAATATTTATGGTTGAGATCTTAACACAAAAGTCAGGAAACTCAGAGTTATGGTTCCCCCAGCCAACCATAACCAGGGGCAGCTTTAGTGTTTTGCATTACGGTGTCTATACTCCACAACGTATGTCCAAATACCAATGACTGAGTTATAGCTGCTGTGGGAACTACAGCTTTGGATTTTAGTATATTTTTGCATTTAAATTCTCAATCCGGGTCATGAACAACTGTGAAAATTAGGATTGCAGCAGAGGTTGGTATCACCAGTTTGCTGTTCTTGGTTACTGCCGAGGATGACATGGGAGAATGGTGAGCTCTCCCTGTGTTGTGGATGTTGGGAAGCCTGAGGGTCTCTTTTTACCCTGACAAGCAAAGTACTTGAGCTGCACTCTGAAGGTACACAATGATTAACTCTTCTACAAGCTTTGTATCATTCAGCAGATACTCTGGAAGAGCGCAAGCAAGCTAATAGGATTTGACAGACATTAGTTAACGTGATTCTAGTTCTAATATCCCATTAACTTGGTCAGGGACAGGGAATAAGAAGGTGCTTTTCTGTTCATTTTATACTGCATTAGGAAAATGCTGTATTTTCACTTCAAGGGAAAAAAGACTGTTTTTACCAAGTGTCCTCTGGAGCAAACTGCATGAGATGTGGAAAGGAGAAAGTTTATATAGCAGGCAGCACTAACCAGAATGACTCATGGTGGTGTGAGACACTCTGCCCTCTGCAACCATGCCTCTCTAGCTCAGATCTGGGGCTATTCTCAGGCAGTTTTACCCGTAACCTACTGAGTAGTTAGTATGAAGTTTATTTAAATAATTCTTTTAGGAATGCATATTCTGCAGCAAGGACTAAAAATAGACTTAATAGCTTGACAATAACTGGAATTTGATGCAGAGGTTTACAGTAAATTGAAGATAATTTTTGTAATGATTCTCAAGGAGCATGAAATTGAACTCTGACTTTACAAAGCTAGCTGACTCAGGGCAGGCAATGGCTTGAATACCAAAGTGGAGCAGCAGAGGATAGAAGCTCTCTCCCCTCAGCTTGTGTCAGTGGGGGACTGGAACCAACTAGTCCAGCCAAAGGGAGAACTGAAGAGCTGAAGGTTGCTGGCATTTGTCTACTATAAACATTAGAGGAAAAGAAATGACTAAGGCATGTATTTCTGTAGGTGAGAAGTTCGCAAACAGAATCAGGATTCTACAACTCCCATTAATTTAGCTGGGCTGTATTTCTTGGGGTGCTGTAGCCTCATGTACATTTGGACTGCACTCATTAACTTGTAATCGTTAGTGAACACAGCCACTTTTCTAAGGCAAGTTATAATCTTGTCTGTTGGGGAAATGATCCAACCCAAGCGGAGCATGATAAGTCAAAAGAGAACTGTGAGTGCCTACTAGCAGCCACTCCAAATCATCACCTTTGTTTGCTTTCAGATGTTATCAACATCCCACCAGAAGGATGAATGAAGTGATATATCTGGCTCACAGACCACGACATGAAGAGTGTTTTCCCTTGCTCTTAACAGATGCCAGCAGCCAGCGCACAACTGGCCTTTCCAAAAGCTAATCCCTTTTGAACATGGCTGCTGATATGGTCATACCTCATGTTTATATGTCTTGGCTTTTACTTTTACATATTGAATTGTTTGGGTAAGGTCAGTATGTACAGCAACAACATTCCCACTGACTACATAAGCCCAGCTGCTCCTGCCCCATATTTCCACCAGATTCCCACTTTGTCAAATATTGCAATGATATAATTGTATTGCACAAGAGCAAAACTGACCGTTTTAAGGCCAGGTGGCAGAAATATTTTGCTTTGTGCATATATATTTCTTCAGTGTATTTTGCAGCAGTTCTAACACATCACTCCACCTCAGATAAGGTTTACAGCCAAGTGACTTCACACAGGGCTTTTGCACAACCGGGTTGGAGAGCAGTATGCTACTTCACGTAAGTTTACCATCGTTGTTCCACTGTACATCCCAGTGTGGCATGTGTACGGTGCTACGTCTAAATGAGTATACATCTTTTGTATGCATGCACTTAATGTCTTGGAGAAGGAACAGAACTAAGCCAAGCTTATAAAAAAACCTAGGGGGGGAAAATAATCAAAATAAGCTATTTTTCACTCTGTACAAGCAACATTTCAAATGTTTTCAAATATGCCTTATTGGGAACTGCTTGAAATAGAAACATTTGGACATTACAGTCCTTTGCAAAAGGTTTGTCTGTGCTCTGCTGAACAGTTGGTCTGTGCTGAGAAACTCTGTCATTTTATACCCTTAAAAATAATGAAAAGGAATTAGAATTGCTATCAAACTATAAATTGATCCTGGGGAGCAGTATAGTTCTTGCAAACTCCTAGTTTACTAGGGTATTAGTTTGCAAAACCAAAAGTCTAGTATCACAGAACTTATAAAGAAAGTTGGAATTAGGTGTAATCACACTTTCCAGTGTTACTGCTCCTGCTGAAAAAAAAGATGTTGCCGTGGGAGTAGGTTATCATGCTTTTGGGTAAAACTGAATTATCTACCCCACTGCTTAGTTAAATCACAGTTTTTAAGTAATTTCCTACAGATTCTCTGAGTTCTGTCTCTCTCCTGATGCTAGTTGAGATTAACCACTTTTTTTTTTTTTTTTTTAAGAAAAAGGGACTGTTTATGTGCACACCTGTCATGAAGTAGGGCTCTGCAACAGGAACTAAAATCAGGAGTGGTATTTGGAATGGCATGGGGTAGCTAGTTACCTACATTTTAGCTTGATGAGTGAGAAGCAAGTCTCTGCCCTGCACTTTCTGTGATTTTCTTTTGCGTCTATGGAGTGTTTTGCGTACCTGTGACCTCTCAATTAGTGTTATTTATATCTCAGTAAACTGCCATGCTACTTTTCCAGATGTCCTAATCCTTTATGTAAATGAATTTATTAAAGCCAGACACCAGCCTCAGTGAAACCTGCCAAATCTACTGTGTCTGGACTCACACGCTCAGTAGACTAAGCTTTATTTGCATAAACTTGTTCTGTAAGTGTAATCTTACTTATCATCTGCAGTGTTAAAGTTTCACGAATGTAAATCCCTGACAAATCAAGCACAGATGTAACTGTTTGCCCCCAGGCTCAGCCTGTCAATTCACTGCCACCCTTGTATCTTCGCCCCAGTCCCCCCTCCAACCCCTCAGCCAGCCACCCCCCACCCCCCCACCGGCCTTGCAAGTGTTTTTTAGTACTAGTAGACATTTAAAACTGTTTATGTAGATACATTGCAGGTACTAAACACGACACTGAACATTAGTCATTTGGGCTTTTTCCTTTTGATCAGACTGCCTGGCAAAATAGTGTTGGCATGTAATTTTGGGTGTCTGTACCACCTGGAAGAATTTGCTCTGCCAGTCCCCAGGTGCCAGACGGACTGTTGTAGTTTGCCAGGCGATGTTCCAGATAAGGAGCCGAGCTCAATAAATGGTTAATGTAAGCTGGCAAATTCCACAAAGCAGCCAAGGAAAATTCAATCAGAGGGCAGCAGAGGGGGTAACTCCCTAAAACCAGCAGAAAGGGATGGATGATTGGGTGAGGGGATGATTCTTGCGCTTCATGTTCCGTTGTCTATGAGAAATGAAAATTCCCTCCCGGTCGTAAAAGCAGTAGATTTAAACCAAAACAAAATGTCTCAGCTCTTGGGCCTTTTATGAAAAGGAGGAAAATGTTACTTTTGAATTCAGAGGGTGTTGGCATACGCTGGGTTTGTTTCTGATTACTTTAAGGTCTAAATATGTTTCCTTTGCTGGTACCCAGTTGCTATTTATTTGGCTTTAGTCTTTGATCTCCCTTATGCTGGCACATCATAAAAAACATATTCCTGTTTGAGTTCTATATTATGCAGTTAGTCTCTGCTTGGTATGCTCACCAGGCTGGTTGTACCTATAGAATAAGACTCTCTTTGTTTTTGATAGACTCCAGGTGTTTATCACTATAACTTACTAATGGATCTGACCACAGAATATGCATGCAAGAAGCAAACTGAAAAAGTAATGGCAAAACTACTGGTTTGATAATTCAATGGCCTGATGTACCGTAACCACAGGAACCACACACGTGCACGCATGCATGCACACATGCACAGAGTGAGTTTTGTAAAAGCACGGCTCTTTCACTTACTGAGTTTTCCTGAGATGAATTTTTGTTCCGGAAATTAAGTTTTGCTTCAGATTTATTTGTCATACTGAGTTTTATTTGAAAGCTTTCCAAATTTAAGCTCTGCTTATTCAACTCCATGTGATAGAGCATTTTAGGCAGGTCCCATGTCCAGCTGAGGTGCGCAGCTCCTACAACTCTGCTCCTTCCCCCTTGCAATTCCAAGAAAAGAGAGCATTCCCATCAGCCTGTCCAGCACTGGCATCTCCAGCTAACCTGTTTAATCGATCTTGCAATAGCTTGTGGGCTGCAAATATTAACTGTGGTATCTTAGGTGAGAAGCCAAAGTATTAAGCTCACTGCTTTGCAATAGCCCAAGATGACTTTTTTCCACGATTTCTTTAAAACTCAGAAATAATCTGTTGTTGAGTTTTTAGGAGGAAGAATTTGTAGCAAAATGGCCAAACATACCTACTTAAAAAGTCAATAGAAGGGTTTCCTCTGTGGTTCTGCTAGAAATGCAAATACTTTTTGTATGCTTTTGTCTGTGGCATATGATGGTTACAGGAAGAGCAGCTGAACTGCAGGCTGGAGAACACGCTGTAAAGGTCAAAGAAGCAGTGACAACACTGTCCTCTGCCACCCCTGAAGTTAGTACTGATTGCAATGCTAAATATAAGATAAATGTTGGAGGAACTCAATTAGGGCATGGTGTTGAGGCTGAGGAAACTGCTGTTTGTACTTGCTAAGAACCTGGTTCACAGGCAGCTGTTTATTTGGGAGACTCTTGTTCTCTGTCCCACACTACTCACTGAGCAAGGAGCTATGTCAGTAAGCTTGCGCCCTCACCACAGATTCTTCCCCAGCCTCTGTTACCACCTTGGATCAGAGAGTCAGAAACACCACCAAGCGCTGCTGTTTCCTGAAAACTGTGTTGGTATTTTGTGCTTTTGAGGTCGGTATTACCATTACAACACTTACAGATGCCATATAAATGGAATATGCTACACAAGGATGGCATTTTGTCACCAACAGCTCCATATTAGGGAACTCACATCTTGCAGCAGTTCTTCACCACTCAAAAGCCAGATGGTAATTCACTACCCTAATGTAATACAAACAAAGACCAACTTCTATAATTATTTCCCCTTCAGATTACATAGGCCTTCAGCAGTGAAATTTAATTTGAGTTTTTCCTTCAAACACATTGTACACAAATGATATCCTTTTAGTGCTCAGAATATTTTCCTTTGTGTGCATCATTTGATGTTTTGAGATTTTAAAAGTACACATCGGATTAGCTAATTGATTAAGTTTAGAGAGTGAGTTCCTTAAGAAAATCAAAATTTATCTTGGGTTAGCTTGAACACAGAGAGTTTGAAAAATAAAGCTGCACAGATTTGTTCTGTATATACACGCATCACATACAGGTGAAATCACACACAGGTGAACCTTGCATGAAACTGTTTTTAAGCAAGATTTTATTAATGACCTTGTCATAGTTAGAATTAAGGTTAGGTCAGTAGCCCAGGTCATTAATAAGTGATTTCACTGTGATATAACAAGTAACCCAACCATTTCTCACAGATGAATTTTCATTTCTTAGTTCTATTGTTGACTTCTATACCTGAAAGAGCATTGATGCCTTTTGAGTCTAAACGTGATATTATATTTACTGGCTTCTTAAAAAATAAGGAGATTTTTATGCCAGTGTATGCCTATGCACTTTCAATTTTACATGTAGCTGTCTAAGAACCATAGAATCGATGAAGTTTGAAAGTGTATAGAGAAGACTTTCGGGACAGATTTATCACACCGAGGTTCAGGTTTACCCCACTTATACCTGCTAAATATTAAACACTGATGTTTTCCTATTTTTATCTTTGGCTGCAGGAGAGTTTTCTCTCAGAGGTCAAACATGCTTTCTCTGTTGGTTACTTGTGCTGTCGCCGTGCTGATGCGGGGTTTTAGCTAACACCCATGGGCTTGTCAGGCTATTTCCATTAGGAGGGGAAACTGATGCGGCAATTCAGCGTATTAACAAGGAATGCATGGAAACGCTGTTTTGAGGAGTATAAGGAAAACAAATGGCAACAGTTTCCTTGCAAACTGTTCGTAGGACTGTCTTTCTACTGGATCATGAACATTTCACTGTCACAAATGCTTTTCTACCTCTCCCAAACAGTCTTACCCATACAGTAATCTCCTGGTTCCCAAAGTCTGATTTAATTCCAAGTCTGAGTCCAAGTGCCAGCCTCCTCCTGCACCATGGCCCTGGTTTTGGACGGGCCCTGGTGATCGCATCTCCAACAGTGACTGCCATTATTTCCAGCTACTGGTATAGAAATGCATTTAAGTCCTTGGACATGAAGTCAGATTCTGACTCCAGCTCTTCTGTTATCTGTAGATCAGGTACAGCTGAAGGCAGCTATTAACATTTGCAAAAGAGTGGAAAAGAGAGGGCCAGGACCCACAGCAGTGAAGGAAAAGATAAAGACGACAAATTGCTGGAGGGAATGGAGTGATGACAACAGTTCTTAGGTCCATGTGATACAAACAAAAAATGATGTACAGGAGAAGGCTGAGCTATGAGCCTTAAAAGCAAGGAAAAGGAGTGCTTACCTGTCTTTCATATTGCTTTAAAATGCTTCTTTGTTTTCACTTGGGAAGGTAAAGTACTACCCAGAAATGAAAAAGCAACAAAAGCAGTTGATTTTATACAACATACTGCACAGCACTATCAATCCCTGCTTATGTTCCTTCCTACCATGACAGTTTAATTTAAAGGAGAAAATCTAATTTCCTGTGCCGATTATATATCCAGTTAATTCCAAACTCTCATGTAACAGTTAAAATTGCTGACAATTAATAGAGGAGGCACAGCCCTGCTGGTTTAGCTGAGACCCATTCTCACTGAATCCCTGAATAATTTAAGTTGGAAGGGACCTCCGGAGATCACCTGGTCCAGACCGCCTGCTCAAAGCAGGGCCAACTTAGATTGTGTTGCTTGGGAGCTTGTTCAGTCAAGTTTTGATATCTCCAGGATCAGAAATCCCACACCCTCTCTGGGCCCCTGTTTCAGTGTTTGACCACCCTCATGGTAAAAATATTTTCCTAATATCTAACCGGATTTTTTTTCATATGATAACAAGCGCTGTTTGTCCCCTGCCTTTCGGCTGTGTGCCTCTGAGGAGAGCCTGGCCCTGTCTGCTCTGCAGCGTTCCATTAGGTACGTGAAGCCAGCAGTAAACATCTCACAGCCACCTCCAGGCTGAACAAGCCCATCTTCCCACCTCTCCTTCCACACCAGGAGCTGCACTGGCCATCCTGGTGGCTCTCCATTGGCCTTGCTCCAATATTTCAATGTCTTTGTTGTACTGGAAAGCCCACAACTGGACACAGGACTCCACTGTAGGCTATACTGGTGGAAACATCTTCATGGAAGGACTTTTGCTGCTACCTAACTTCCCTAACTGTGCACCGGTTGCCTCAGGAAAGAAGCTCAAGACTTAGAGTTTAGATGGATCTGGGGATGGCTCCGGCAGGCACATAATCTGCTGGTGGCCATCTGGACAGGGCTCCCTTGTGTCACAGAGAACAGCAAAGAGGTCAGTGTAGATACAGCCTCTACTCATCAGCAGTGTGCAGACTTTATCCTCTCAATTTGCAAAACGAATCCCAACACAATTCTTAACTTCAGAACGGGCTTCAGAAAACATAAATGTCATTTCTTTTTGGGCATCATCAATGACAGAGAAACCTAAGTCAAGGAAATATCTTCTTCCACCTTCTAGTGGAAGGTGTTCCTGCCCATGGCAGGGAGGTTTGAACTAGGTGATCTTGGAAGGTTGGAAGGTCCCTTCCAACCCAAACTGTCCTATGGTTCTATGATTCTATGATCTTCCCCTGTCTAAACCTTGTTCCTACACAGGCTGTGTTGTCTGGAAAAATCAAGAAAATGTGTCTCTTATGCTCTTATCCTTAGCATCATACCTGTGCTTAAGGCATCTCAGCATCTGAGTGAGTGGGATATGAAAGTAAAACTTCAGTGAATTAGCTGCTGTTAAATTTTGTAAGTCTATCCAAGATGGGCTATCCAATGAGATCTTCTCCAATAATAAAAATCAGATTCACTGTAGAAGTGCTATTTATTTGCCCAATATATGTCTGCCTTTTGAACCTCTAGTTGATCTGTAGATGCAAATTAATGCCTGGTATTCGATTGCTGCTGCAAATTCTGAATACTTGTGACTAAATTTTCCCTGTGGGTATGCATTTTATAAACATTAGTGGACCCTTTTTGAAAGGGTACTGCTAAATCTTAATAAGGTAGACACCAGCTAGTCTGTTAAAGACTCAGTAGCTATTTCCCTGAACCAATTCCCCTATCAATCACTCTGTTTTCGTTAGAGGCAGATCAGAGAGAACATCAGTTAGTAGTAGTGTTTCAAGCAATGTTTAAATGAGGAAAAAGCTTTCTGCTAAGTTAGAAAGGAAGAAAAAATGCTGTTCATGTCATTTGTACATCACTGTGCGTCACACGTTTCACATCATCACAAAAAACTGTGCACACAGTTTTACATGTATCAGGCGTCATTTACAAGGCAGCATTTACTGCTAGCTACCCCCTGTTCTTGGTTACTGCTTTAAAGCCACATGACCCCGGGTAATGGCTGTATTTACAGTGATAATTGGTATGTGCCCTGCGAGATCTGATATGTACCTCATCATGGCTGTTATGTGATCCTGGGGGTTTCCGACAGAGTCAGGTGCTTATCATTCTTGTTCTTGTTCCTCCTGTCATCTGGAGTGGTAGTTATGGAGACCCTGGAGGCAAATTAGAAAATAACAGCTTAGCACTTGTATCAGTGATGCAATCACACTGATTGATTTAGATCTCCTGCATAGATCTCCTCCAACTCTCTGCAGCACTGTGGATAGAAAAATGTATTTTAGTCATTAGCTTTTAAAAAAAGAAGGTTTGGGACAGTCTTCTCAAGAACAGAGTCTCAGGAGCCCAAGACTCTGTCAAAAGAACTATATGATCAAGCCTGTACTGTTGCTTTCTAAATTCCAGTATTCACACAGCTTTGGCATTTGCATATCTTCAGAGTCATTTTTTTAGATGTTGCTGAACATGAGACTTCAGAGAATGAAGTCCTGAAGAAAATTTTAGCTGCAAGACCTCACAGAGCAGAAATCCCACCCTTTGAATAAAGGTATGGTCTTTATAAGGTCCCGTGGCCCATGTTGTCCAAACTCTGCCCTGTGGGTACCTTTTGGGTGTAACGTGTACTCTAGGAAAGCACCCCTTGTAGGGCACTGCAGCTGGGTAGTTCAGGAGCTGAACCTGGAGTGACTAGGAAAACAGACAGGATTTGCTCACCTCTTGTGGAGAGGTCACCCACAGCTTGTTTATAATATTTACTGTTTCTATAATTAGTCTTTACATTGTAAAGCACTTCTAAAGCTGGTAATTAAATTGCCACATGTGAGCAACTCAGCTCTTGGGATGAAAAATGGCATCTTGGTATGACAAATACGGTTGGCAATTGCTACAAGCAAACCTGAAATACCTCAAGAAGCATAAAACCCAAGCTGGTGTGGGGGAATGGGTTTCATGACCAGTGGACTGCCTGCGACTCTCACTTGCCATGCTAGACAAAAGGGTGTGAAGTCCTTATTTCACAGAACTAGAAGCTTGTGTGGTCATGGAAAGTAAACAGCAGAAAACCAAGTTATTTTTAAGGGGATAGTGAGCTCATTATTTTGTCCTGAGCCTAACCTTGGTGACCCAGACTGCCTATCCACAGTCTGGTGGCTGTCAGCCCTGTCCTCCTCACCCCTTCCCGGCAGAAACAGCTACTGGCTGCAGCATCAAAGTGCCCTGGGAAGCACCATCCTTCCCCGCTGCCCACTGATCCCCTCGTGGCCAGTCAGGAGTGGGCTCAGGAGAGCCCTGGGGTCCTCAGCCTCAGGAGATCCCACTCCTAGGGTAGCCCTCAGGACTGGGGGGACACACCCCAACCTGCTGGGTGCTCCAGCATCGAGCACACTTCAGCCTTCTGTAGCTTCTCCTTCGACAAAAGCGTGCCGCTGCTGTGCCGGCTGTCAAATATCTGCAAAGTGTCCTGGCCGCTTCTGTAGGGTCTTCCGAGGGGGAAACAGCAAGAGGATGTTTGTTTTAAAAAGTGAAGGGGAAGCAATATTTGGCTGTAAGTGTATCTGGGGGTGGGCAGGCCAGTAAAGCATGCAGGTTGTATTTCTCAGAGTTGAATGGGAACAAGACAGCAGCGGAAACAAAGCACTCTTTAAGGAAATAAAGAGAGAAATAAAACTGAGAGAGTCCTCAGTGTAGCATTTTGAGTTTATGAGGTGTTTCCTCTTGCTGATGAATATGGATGGCTAAACTTTTCTGCACATTGTTGATAAAAATGACTGGAATACAACTACAAATAGCTGTCTGTTCTCCTGTCTGCAAATTCCAAACGCAAAAAAGCAAAATTTAGCATTGGCTTCAGTGTCACATCCCCTGTGAAGCCAATGGAAGTGGTATAGTTTACACCGACATAAAATGTTACCCGCAGTCTGGATTGCTAAACCACTAGGATAAGTAGTGAAAAAACTTATTTATAGACATTTCAATAACATGTAGAAACCTTTTCCCGTGACTGTGTTTCCAAGCATCTTCACTTGCTTATTGTGTGCACTTTTCTGTAAATGCAAGATGCAGTTGCACAAATCCTTTGAAGTGTCAGTTTTAGCAAAGTAGGAGATGTTTCTTTAGCAAAACAACATATATTTGTTGACTAAATGAGATTATTTCAAGTACATGAAAACAGATTTTAAGAATGGTTGTCATCTAGTCCAAGAACTGGGGCAACACAGTGGAACTTGAGCGACCAGTTGCTCTACTGAAACCACAAACTGATGACCAGTGAAAAAACCTTTGAATATGTGCCAAGAATAAATATGACTTTATTTGTTGGCCATGTTGTTCAATACAAAGTGATCACCCAGATAAACTCAAAAATACTAAAACTTAATCTACACAAAGTCAGGATTAATTTGAGAGGTACCTGGGTAGAATTTGGCAATACATGTATTCAGGCGATTAGATGAGTTGATCTAAAAATCTGGTCTGTCTTCAACCCTATGAGTCCTTATGTGGATACTTATTATGGCACATTGGTGCATCAGCTTACAAAAGTCACCCTTAAACTTCTTTTTGATGCCAATAAAATGTGTTCTTTGTGTATCTTATTTTAAAGCATTTTTTTTCTAGCCCTCGTGTTGTTCCTGTTTCCTTTCCTAAGTTGTCTTGAAGAGGTAGATGAGGTTCATGGGTTGCCTCGGTGCTACTGAGGAGGGTCTGGGAGTCCAATCTGTGACGACTGGCTCTGCCCACCTCTTCTCAGCTCTGCTGACCTCTTCTCTAGGTCTGGATGACCCTGCAGATACTGCAGCGGAGAAAACCCATGAAACTCTCATTCTTGAGGGTTTTCTGGGCATACTTGCCTGCTTTTTGACGAGTCCCCCAGCTTAGGAACAGTCACACAGATCTTCTTTAGCTTAGAGAAAAATACTTTTTAAACATAAAATTAATTTTAAAATATGAACACGTGTTCAAAGAGCCAAGAGAGGGGGGGACAAGACTGAGCTAATGCAAGCGGGAAATGTCAGACGAAGTGTGCATTGGGCTGCAGTGCTGGATCACTTGGCTATTTAATCCCCAGTTATGGGGCAAGAAATCCCTACGCAATGTGCAGGAGGGTTTGACAGGAAGCGAGACGGGAGAAAATGAATTGTTGTGTCTTGTGATATGCTGTATGCAAAAGTGAGCCAGGGGTGAAAGGGTATGATGACAAAGCTGTTGGCAATTTAAACCTTGGCTCAGGCATAAAATAAAAACATTATTCCTGATGGTGAAATTGGATGGTGCTGTCATGGATTCATTTTGTCTTCCTGGTGTTTTTCTAGTCCCTCCTCTTTCGTCTGACCCATGCATTCATATCTGCACGCTGACGTGTCAAAATGCTCTCTGAACGTGTCAGGTTGTCAGTGCACTTTAATTACAACCCTGGCTGCATGCGTTTTAGCCGAACTCCACATCCAGATGCCATTAAAACCCACGAATTTCGGAGGGCGCTGTATCAGGCCCTTATCAGACAGCCCTGATTGTGTCAATTCTGGTGGCACTAACTGCCAAAGAGTGGCCGTGCTGGGAACATTACCTTCCTCTTCGTGTCACCCATATTTTTACACTTTCATGCTTTTTTCTTTTTTTGTCCTGCTGTCCTCTTTCCTCTACAGTTTTTACATCTTCTAAAAATGACACCTTTTGTCATGCTGTAGATATTAGTGCAGGGACAGTCTCTCACTGCTGTCTTGGCTGCTCCTGCAGCACCAAAGAGAGGGATTTCCTCCAGGTGCAGGAGAGGTAACCTCTGCTCGCACGCCACTCTGCTTGCTTCGAACCTCCCTGCTCCTTTCAAGGCATTTCCTTTTCAGCTTGCACCGGCGGCTGGATGTAGAATAAAGGGAGCAGGTTGGCATTTTCGTTTGGATAACCTGCCCCCATTTGCTTATCTAAGGCTCATCTGAAACTTTTTGGGCTGGAAGATAGGCTGGAAAAAAAATTCTTGGAGCGCTTTACTGCTTTCTGGGCTTGGTGTGGCTGGACATACCGCAGGCACAGGTTGTCACATGGTGTTTTGGTAGCTCTAGCTCCTTACAGCCGTCTAGAGCCTGGCTACATAAGAAAAATGAAATAAATGAAATATTAGTGGAATTCGGCACTGCCTGCAGCTTTGGGCTTGCCTGGCTGCTTGTGTTGCCGGGAAAGGCTGACCACTTCACGCTCCCAGGGCAGTGCAGAGGGAACACAGTGCTGCTGGACACGACGGGCCCTCTCTACTGCTCCCAGGACCTGCACTCTGACCCAGCCATTTTGAAACCCAGGTGTAAAACATTCCCCAAACCCACGCTATTTATATTTAAATGCCTTATAAAATATTGGATGCCAAGAGGTTATTGTGGCTGTGTCTTGGTTTCTTGTGGATCTTAATGTGAGGAAAAAAAGCTTTCAGCCATTTTACTAAAAATATGTGGAATGGGATTAGCCTGCACCTTGTAAAATTTTATTTTAAGAAACTAAGGCCCTGGTCCAATCACAATGAGGTCAGTGGGATGCTTTCCACTTATTCAGTGGGCCTTGGATATGGCCCTAAGACATTATTTTCAGTAACAAGGACTGTGAGAAATGTATCTAATATTAGAAATTTATTGTTTATATTCTTTCTATAATTAAAATGGCCAGCTGCTGTAAAAAGGTTTCCTCTGAGCTGGACATCTGCATGCTAAATTTGAGCCTGAAGCAAAATTAAAGATGTTGGTTCTTGGCAACAAAGGCTTTCTGCATGGCGATCCAAGCAGGATGGTTTCTTGGATATTGTATTCCACAAGGCACTGCTGCAAGACTTTCGTCCAAGTCCGCCACGACATCCTCCACGAACAAGACAGAAGAAGACTGCACTCAATGAGTAGATTGGGATAATCTGTTTACATATGACAACATCACGACAGGGATGTATGTGAGTGACCTGATCCACACCTGATTCGTGTTGTTCTTGGACAGACACAACTGAGCCTCCCCTGAAAGTAGTTTCTACTTCTTTGAGGTCCTCATGGTCTGAAATCTCGAAAGACAAGACACTTGCTGTCGACACCAGATGTACAGGCAACCCAGGCTCCAGATGGATGGAGACTTACAGGGGAAGCGGCTCTTTGCCGATATCTTTAGTAAATAAAAGGAACTGCTTGGGTAGACTGGGGCCATTTGTACGCAGGCAACTGTCTGAGGTAATTTTTACTTTTCCAGCTACTAAATAATGGGGCAAAATAACCATCTGTGTCCCCCAGCTGTGTCACCCATACATCGAGTGGAGGGTGATTTTAGACGGGATGCAACATGTTGGACTGAGGTACAAGATCCAGACTGGAAGGCATGTAAAGAATGGAGAAAGGGGTGAAAAAGGAATCAATGAGGGATGACCTCCCTTTCAGAGGGTGAGGGTGCTCTGAGAGCACTGAAGGTCCCCCATTCCTCTGGAGGGAGCCAAAGCACTCCCACGGCAGTTTTTGGAGATTGTCAGCATGGCCAGGCATCCAAACATACCCAAACACTGAGCAGTGGCTACAGGGAGTGGTGGCTGGGCCACCTCGGAGGGGTTTGGGCAGGGCACAGCCTCATCCTTGACACAGGCTGCCGAGTACTGCCCTGAGATGCTGAGCAGGGTTTCCCTCTCTAGACATGGCTGCTCAACCACCCCTTTGGCCTGGATGTCATCAGGGGCAAGAAAACCCTGGAATGGCAGTCACACCAGCCAGCGGCAGGATCCCTGAGTCGAGAGCTGCCAAGGTGGGGGTGGTCTCCCCTGCTGCTGAGCATTCACCCCTTCCAAGCTTCTATTTTACCACGTGTCCCCTCTTCTGCCCCATCCCCACTGTAAAGTCAGGTCTGTGTAAATCCGTCTGTTTAAATCCCTGCACCTGCCTTGTTATGTGTAGCTGGTTCCTGAGCGCTCCCAGAGAGTTACTTTGCTTCCTGAGTTTCTGCATGGGAGGCCTTGGCAAGTGCCATTTAAACAATTTTCACTGGAATGTCTGGAAGCTGAATCAGTCCTTCTTGCTGCCCAAGAGGGAAGAAACACTTCAAACACCAGTCCTTCAAAAATGTTACATTTCAGCCCATCTCAGAGCAATCTGGATAATGTTGGGCAGGAATCATATGTGCTTTATTTCTGCTCTTCATTGCATGCAACTGCACGCTACAGTCAATACTTCTGTTACAGCTCTTGCTAACGTACCAGCTGATGCCAAATCCCGATCTCACTTCAGCTTCACACCTGAACGACTGTGTCTACTGCAGCTTTATTGAATGATACGAGATCTATTGGGCACACACTGATATCACTGAGCAGTTATGCGCATGTAACTGGTCCTATTGGAGAGGGTAATGGCTCACAGATTCGAATGAACTTCAGCGTTGGGCCATTAAGCACCACTTTAACTTCTTTACCTTTTGAACATCTGTCGATTAAGTAACGCTTTGGATATTCTAGGGAGATGGCTTCAGTTTTAATAGATCTCCATAAGAAATGGAACATCTCCTATATTTACTTAATCTACAACACATTTTATAGCAAATACTTGGTATCCAGAGATTTTTTAAAAAGGAATTACTATTATTAAAGCGGCATCCAAAGCTTGCTCAGCGGTCCCCCAGGACCTCAAAAGCCAGACTGATAGGGAAATAATCTCCCTCATAACTATGCCCATTTTACTCATATAAAAAAAAAAAAAGCAAAAATTGACACTAAAGATGAGAAAATCTTATCTGATGTCACCAAACTAGTCTTTCACAATAGATATGCTAAGCAGTGTTGCACACAGCTGATGCAACAACACAGAGAGCAATAAATAGGAAAGTCTTTCCACTTAGGTTTCCCCCTATGCATCATGCATCAATGTACGTGGTTGTTTGCCACATATTGAAGCAGTTTTGCATGCTGTATACAGTCTCAGAAATGGATCTTCCCTTTTGATGGAAGGGTTTGTTGTTGACATTTGAGAAATGGAATGTTTAAAGTTAAAATTAATTTTTAAGTTCTTTTTAAAAAAAAGGGCATATTCATTATGTTCAGTGAAGACATGCAAAGTGTTTAGTTATCACTTGTCTTGGAACAGTTCTTGGTGAGACTGATACCAGCACACCACCCTTAGATTCAGGTCAAAGTTGCAGGTTTGCTTCAGCTAGTGTTGTGTGGGGACTGCAATGAAAATCCCAGTTCCTCCTCTCTGTTGTTCATCCGGTTGCATATTCCCACCCTTTCCCTGTGCTCACATTACTGCACATGCGGCCATGCAGTGCAGGAGGAACAAGGAACAATGAAGGGATAGGTGAGGGAAAGATGATTTTCAGCTGGATCAGTTCCCTGATCTGGCTCCCTGCTGCACCAAACAAATTACACACAGCCACAATGGCAAACGTAGCTTTGGGTAGAAAAGGAAACGGGAAGGGACAACCCACCCACTGTTTCAACACAGTTTAGACTTCTGGAATAAAATAATCATGGAACTTCAGCCACAGTTAAACAAGCAGAATTACCTGCTGAGGCTTGGGTTTTGGGGGGGAACAGCAACAATAAAAGTTGAAAGGAAGCTATAGGGTTTGATGAGGTTTGTCTATGTTTGGCAAAGACTTTTTCCTTTCTTAGAGTTTCTTGGAAATGTCTTCAAAACATTCCAGGCTTGGTTTTGCTCCTTAAATACTCTTCAGTGTTTTATTTAAACAGTGAAGAGCCAAATTCCTCCCTCAGATATGCATGCAAAAACTCCCACATTAATCAGAAGAATTGTCTGCACATACCCTTAGCACAGGAGGTTTCTTTTTTGGGATGTGCTTTGTTTCCTAAGGAGAAGTAAATTCTGAGCACAAGCTTCCTCCTGTTCACAGAGGAGACCAAAATTTTGCATGCTTCCAAAAACCTATCGGGGGCAAAGTTGCTCCCACCCTACAGTGAGCAGTATGGTATTTCATAAGAAGGCTCAGTGGCTACACAAAGACTGCCCACAGCATGCAGGGTACACCAGGGCAGTTAAAATGGGGTGCACTCCCCTGATTTATGAGACGTGATGAAGAGCTGCATGTAAGAATGGGAAAAGACATTAATTCGCCAAAGAGAAATTGGTACATCGTACTTGATTTAAAATGCAGGGGCTGAAACACTAATGTAGGTCTTTAACCTCCTTGATAAAACACTAGTGGACTTAAAAATAGGTTTTAAAAACTGAGCTGCTGTTTTGATTTGTAAAACAAGTTAAACCAAACTTGACAATAAGGCATGTGCTTTAGATTTCCCTGGTTCGAGGCACTGTTTACTCTGGCAGATATATCCTTAAGTGAAGCTTTTTTTTCCCCCCTCAAAGCTGTTACATGGTAGACTGATGTTGGCTGACCCTGAAGCAAAAATTTGAAAACAGCACATTTATTTTCCTCCTAATGCTAAACACACATGCCATGCAGCATTTTTTGGTCTAGCTGGAAAATCTTCAAATCTGGACTATTTGTCCCTTTTACCCTGACTTTAATGTTTTCATGAATATAAAAATAACATAATGAACTTGGGGGACGGGAGGGTGCGTGTTTTACAGCGGGAGCGCAGCCTGTAATTTGCAGGCTGCAGACTGGAACGAGCAGACGGGAAGAGGCGATGTGTCAGCCCAACCCTACGCTGTGACAGTGACAACCGGCTTTCCCGTGTGCCTCCGTGCCCAGCAAAACTCCCGGGGTGCTGCTGGCCAACTGGGTGCAATGTTTGCAGAGCTGTAAATCCACTTCTCGGTCATTAGCTTCCTTATAACACAGGCATACAAAACCCACTAACCCTCCCAGTGCTGAACTGTGTGATATGGCAGGAGGGGCCAGGGACTTATCATCCTTTTCTTCAGTTAGGAGCAAATGTTTAGCCTGTGGTGAAATACTAGGTTGACACTCATCTTTGCTACTATTTGAAAAATCCCTTGGGAAAAAAAAAAACAACCCAACTGGCAGGTCACTGCCTGCAATATCAATGATATTTAAGGACAGCTCTGAAGGAGGGTTACTTTTTGGGGCGTAGGTATTGCTGTGCTAGTTTAGACCCTAAGCTACAGTGATTTTGTAGAAACTGTATGTGTTTGCCTCTTTTTTAACAGCTTTCATGTAGGTATAAATAAAGCTGGCAGACCTGTAGAGACACAGTCAACCTCAGAGACACGGATTTCTCTCTCACTGGAAGCCCATTTACAAGGCCCTCTAAGTCTTCCACGAGTCAGCCAAGGGTGTCAGGGTGGGTTACCAGAGGAAGGAGCAACATGAGCTTGTTGACTGAAGTTGCCGTTCTTACTCTTCTTGCTAAGGGAGCAGCGGTTTGGGTAAAACACTGAGGGTCTGTTCCATGCAATTCTTGAATGGATTTGACTGGATTGGACTTCAGCTAAATGGATTAAATTGTTAAACCAATTTAAAAATGTCCATGTTCAGAGATGAAAGAAGTTGCTTAAATTGGTGCCAATCCTCACATCAGTAAAGAGGGAAAAAAGACTTAAGAAAGAAGGACTTATAAGAGATCATTCCTCTTGATGAAATTTCTAACTCTTTGCCAATGCTAACTGAAATGAATGAAAAAAAAATCCTCTGGAGAGCTTTTAGCAATTAGTTCCTGTTTGCAAAGAATCTGGGCCTGTGCTGCACTAGGGAGCTTGGCCCAACCATTTTTAAAAGTTTTTTCTTTCATAAACTGGACTGCATCTCATTAGAGATGCCCAGCTGTATTTTTCTCTCTCTTTCACAGCCCTACACATCACTTTTCATCCTGTCCTTTTCATCGCCTACTGCTGCTATAGCAAGTAAAGCAAGTGAAAATGTAGCACAAAGAAATCTCTTAGGCATTTAGCAGGTTTCGCCTGCTTCTTAGCAGCTGGAAACACAGAGGTCAATGCAGCACCTTGAGACACAATGCTGTGACCAACACCCTTGCAGATATTCTGCAGCCATCAGTGGTGCCTGGGCAACAGTTCAAGCAGCTCCGTTACGTGGTACCCAGGGACCATGGATCTACCCTATTCTAGAGGCCCAAGATGACTTTGCCTCCCTTCGAGCTGGCGTCTAAGCTAACTCTAGTCTAGAAATTGCACGGCTGTCTTATTGCAAGCAACGGAGATAAAGGGAACCACACACTACCAGCTACAGCTTCTAGATTAAGTCAGCATTACTGTGTTAGAGTGAAATCTCTTAGTCCTCATCTATGTAGATTTATCCCTGGTAGGTTATGGGTGAATTGTGGAAAAGCCCCATAGCTCCTTGTGGCTCTGAATCATATGCACACTAGCATCTATGGGGCTGGTCACATAACCATTCTGTAGACACTGTAGCTGAGGTGTGTCCACGCATTACTGTTAAAACCACAGGTATCTCATGTTTTTCTCCTATGGGGCTGGCTAGCAGAGATGTGCCTAGGGTACGTGTCCATTTATGGTCCCCCTCAGAAGAGCTAGCAGGAGGGTTGCAGTCCATGGGGTCAACCATTCTGTAGGAGGGAACTGTTGCAGAAGTGCTCTGGGGAGATAAAATGAGTGCGATCAGTGTGGCAGACCCCTTTGCCAGCCTGCATAAGAAAAAAAAAACCCACAGCAAAAGACACTTGCAGTTTTCTACCTCTACATTTTGGAAGGATAAAATGAGTTTGAGGTCAATATACATTATCGATTACGAATAAAATCTGGCCTTTTAAATTTTATTTTATTTTAATAGCAAAATTCCCACTGCTAGGCCAGAATTTCAAGGGCTTCAATAAAAGACTTGTTCTCAAAGGCAACAACTAAACCAATATCTGCTGGTGTCCTTTAATGCAGAGATGTGGCCTCTGAAAACAAGATGTGCATAACAGTACCCTTCTGTTCTGTAGCTTAGCAACTCGGGATGTAAATGGATACTTTTCAAAAGAAGATTTCCCATTTTAATTGGCAAAAACAGAGATCCATGTTAGAAAGTAGATTTTGTGCTTGAAGCTGTCCAGCATAGATGCAATTATATTTGTACTAAAGTGCATTTGTTAGAGTTCAGTAAGTATTCAATTTTGGCTCTACTTTTATATATTTCTGCTGTCACATACGTATATACACATCTACATCTTTATGTGTGCTTGCGAGTATGTGTGCATACATATAAAAGGTATGTTGCTGTATAAACCTCCTTTTATATTTTGCATATTATGGGAAGCATTTCCACGCTGAATTTAACTCCTGTCCAAATAAAATAACTTGCTTAATTTTAATATTGAGGTTATTTTGGTTTTCATTCACTACATTTACAAACCAAATGTGCCATACTAAAGAATTTTAAATCCATATAGTCAAAATGGAGCCACCGTTTCGTTTGCTGCCAATATAAAATGAGCTATTTGCCTATATTTACTGCCTAGTTGACCGATCTCTACACAGCAAAAGCAACAATCCCACTGGTTCTTGCTCTTAATAGCTCTCCCAGTGAGATCAAATCAAAAGGCAAATTTGAATCTCTTATCACCTTCTGGTTATTACGTACACAGTCATGATACCTTCCTTATGCCTGGAAGCAACCACCAAAATAACATTTCCCCCTTGATACTGGCTTTTTGAACAGTTTTCTCACATCATATTACTACTATGAGAGGAGCAGAGGAGACTGGAGAAGAAGAACCACGTGGACTGGTTAGACAAAGGACAGAAGAGAGCATGGGTGAAATGAACTACTGCGAGGTGGGTCGTGCTGCACATACAGCTGTCTCCAAAAATAATTCCTTGGGCCTTCTAGCATGCACTAAATACGCTGGAGTTAGTACCGTTTGTAACAGATGTGTGGGGTATAGTCATGTATGTACTTGATACGACTGTCTTACAACCCCTGTGGAGTTGCTATGGTCTTGGGCAGGGGCTACTTTAATTAGCAATAAACTGTTTACCAGAAAAATGTTCTTAAGTCACTCTGTTGCTGTCAGAGTTTGCTAAACAGTTCTATTCAAAGAAATCCTTTGGTATCCAACTTCATGGTACTGATGGTTGGAGAAGCGGTGATTTTTTGGGCAGTTTCTCTTAGCTATGGAGAGCTCCACCACTCCCTGCCCACACACTTGAGGTGGTGGGGTGGGAGATATTGGTTCCCATTCCCTCAGGCAAGGGCAACAGTCAAGCCTGAGAATGCCACAGTAAGTGCCCTGGAGACAAGAGCTCCCACCTTTTTCCCTTGGTGCCCCATTTCTGAGGGCTTCCAACCTCACCTATAAGCTTTCCTAATATGCTCTAGTTTGGAAGCTGCTGCCTTCATCTCTATGTTATTGAGTAAAAAAATGACACACTTATGGATGGTGCCAAAATACTGCCCTTTATTTCAATTGCTCTGTTTCTGTTCAAAAAGCCTGAATGGAAATATTTTGGGGTTTTCAGTCTAGGAAGAACCTCCAAGAAATTAATTTCATTTCAAGCAAAATATTGCCCTTTCTCACTCTCCTCCCCTTTTCAGCAGTGTTTTATTTTGGACTTCAGACAAACAAAAATTCAGTTATTCACTCAGCTATGTTGAATACCAGGAGACCTCTTCTACCAAGCAGCACAGCTTTCTGTCAGTCCTTTGGCTGGTTATCTAAGGTAAGTGTCACTGTATTACCAATATTTCATGTTTAGTGCTGGCATTACATATTTTATTCCAAAGGATTTTCTTTTCCAAAGTAAATGACCAATTTTTAGTTATGCTGAAAATCAGTTATATTTTATATAGTTATACTGAAAATCAGTGCATCATCAGAGAGCTCAAGCTGGCTCTGAGATGGAGCCTGGCAGCCCCCTAAGGATCAAGACCAGCATGGCAGTTTAGGAGGAAAGACAAAGATTATACCCAGGAGGGACTGGACTGAAAGCACCCCAAGAAGTTTAACACCTCATGGAGTCAAACCTTCAGTTTGTCCTACCTTGTACTGACTTGTAACCGTGGGGAAATGATGGATCCAAGAGATGACTTAACTCAAATTTTGATTGCACTGTATGCACTGCCCCTTCTGCCGGAAGCTTACATCAGTACATCACCTCCGTTATGCATGATAACGGGATCTTGCAGCAAGCCCCGCATCTCAGGTGCTCTCTGTGTTGGATGCTACCTGTCAGAGGGGCTTTGGCTACTGCTCACCTGGAGAAACACCTTGCCACAGCCTGGCAATTTCTGCATTAGTCTTAGCATGGGCTCCCCTCAGGCTCCTGGCAGCCCTGAGCACCCATCACCGTTTAGCAGCCCTGACTGGGAGACTGGCTTCTTCCTTCCTGCAGGAGATGAAGGCAGAGTGTGCGTGTGCTCGTGTGCGCATGCATGCGTGTGTGTCTGACAAGCTCATGCCAACAATCCTCACCTGACTGGGATTGTGTTTGACAGTGATCGTCCTCCTTAGTCACTCCAATTTTTCAGGCATCTTACGGAATTGGGAAGATTTTAGTCACATTTTTCCTGCTACTGTCATTAACGGTGCAACAACCTGAAATGTCCATTTTCATGCTCCTTCTCTGTGTAAAGAGGAGTGATCCAGCTAAGGAGTTTATTTCTAGGGGACTGGGCCATTCTTTCCCTCCTTCTGCCTGAGAGTGACTCACTCATTTATTGTGTTCTTTATAGCATGTTCCTGGCTTCTGCCTTGCTTCTTCTGTTAAAAACCCCTTAAAACACAGCACTAAAAACTTGCACGTCACACATCTTAGCAAGTCATAATCACATCTGGTTCAGTGTCATAGCTGGAATCAGCTATTCTTACTGACTTTTGAAGCTAAACACTGACCAGGGATTAAGACCCTGTGAAGTAGAGCCCAGATTGAATGGCACCTCTGTTGCACCTGGTAATTTCAAAGCACCCTCCTGACACAGGTGCAGCAGGGTATGGGGGACAACAGCATCTTGCTTTACACTGAAGTGGCCTAACAAGAGTCCTTAATATCTCTGAAGTGTAAATCAGGGGAAATTTAAGGACACAACTTTATGAGGACTGATTCCACCCTCTCAAAGGTAGAAAAAGTCCTGGTAATAAGAAGTATGGCTAGAATTAATGAACCATATTCTTATTTTTCAGGGCAATAATGGATTCATCCAATGGTAAGAGAATACACACATCCTTTGGATACGAAAACAAAGTTGATGATATTTACTGTTTTATTTATAGTAATAACTCTTTAATCAATGCACAATGTGCAATGGAGAACAGATAAAAATTAGCCCTGAAGAGAAGGACTTGGGGGTACTGGTAGACGAAAAGCTGAACATAAGCCGGCAGTGTGCGCTGGCAGCCCAGAAAGCCAACCGTATCCTGGGCTGTATCCAGAGAAGTGTGGCCAGAAGGTCGAGGGAGGGGATTCTGCCCCTGTACTCTGCTCTTGTGAGACCCCACCTGGAGTGCTGCATGCAGCTGTGGAACCCCCAATATCAGAAGGATATAGACCGGTTGGAGCGAGTACAGAGGGAGCCACAAAGATGGTCTCTGCTATGGGGTCAGGCTCAGAGAGTTGGGCTTGTTCAGCCTGGAGAAGAGAAGGCTCCGGGGAGACCTTATTGCAGCCTTCCAGTACCTGAAGGGGCTACAAGAAAGCTGGGGGTACTTTTTACAAGGGCCTGTAGCGATAGGACAAGGGGTAACGGGATTAAATTGAAAGTAGGGAGGTTTAGATTGGATATAAGGAAGACATTCTTCATGGAGAGGGTGATGAGGCACTGGAACAGGTTGCCCAGAGAAGCTGTGGATGCCCCATCCCTGGAAGTGTTCAAGGCCAGGCTGGGTGAGGCTTTGAGCAACCTGGTCTAGTGGAAGGTGTCCCTGCCCAGGGCAGGGGGATTGGAACTAGATAATCTTTAAGGACCCTTCCAACCCAAACCATTCTATGATTCTATGATTCTATGAGTTATAAAACATTACTTTTGACTGTTAAAGTGTACTTTGCTGGAAAGTATGAAAACTTCTCAGTTTTGATTTCATCAGGCAAGCAGGCCCGTTAATGGTGTCTTATTTTTATCAGCATGTTAATTTGTCTTTGACTTTTCCTACTGAATGAAGACCAAAAAAAGTGCTGTTTAAATGTTCTTGGTGTGAATGTTTGATTATTGGTATTTATTTTACCTTGCCTTACATAAGAGTAACCATAATGCTCAATCTCTTCGCTAAGTTACTGGTTGCTGTGGCATCCTGTCTTAAGCACACTTATGACTGAAAATAACTGAGTTCAGTGAGCTTATTTGCATGTGTCAAGTTCCTTGCAGGCACATGCTTTTGCAGCATTAGCTCCTGTGGGCAAGATTTTCTAAAGCTGCACTGAAAGTCTGCCTTTTCCAGCACTGAACCCTCCACCCTTCTGCCTGTTGACCCCTCCCAAATCCTCTCTTTCTCTGTCATCTGCTCTGCTTTGGTTGCAATCCTGAGGCTGCTCTAGAAGAAAGATAGGGAGGAGAAACATTAGCCCTAATCCTATACCAGTATGTTATGGGATAGGTAGTACTGCCTGTAGCAGTATGGCATACCAGCTCTGCAGCACTGTGCCCTAGTCAAAGCCCGCCAGCTATTTCCCCTGCAAACCACCCTGTTTGGATGTGGCCGTGCCACTGAGAGCCGAGGGTCCCCCTGGAATGCATTTGAAAGGCGTGCGGTTACGTTTTGTTTGACATTATGACAAATCCCAGCTGCACAGCCAGCTGTAGGATTGCACGGAAGGTAGAGGTTTTCCTGGTCTCTGGCTTTGCAAGGCTACTGGGGAGGGCTAGAGTAATATAACTCTACTTTGCTCCATATTTTTCGCATATTAAATCAAAAAATTGTATGAAAAAGTGCCCTTTTTTCCCTTTTTTCAGAAGCAGGACTTCTGAACTCCTGCTGCGCTCAGAATAATTGTTCTCAACTTGTATTTGATTTTAAAGCTTGCTACTTCTATTTCAGACCAAAGAAGGGCTTGTCAGCCATTTCCAATTACACTAGTTTGCCTAAACCCAGGCACATTTCTACTTAAAAACCTCGCCTTGCCTGTGTGTCCATACCCATCCAAGCGCACGCAGGGCTGAGAACCAGCAGACAGTGATATTGTCATTTGTTTCGTACGGTTATACAAAATGCAGCACTTTTCACTGAGGTAAGTCACCACGTGAACTTACACGTGGTTGTACAAGCCATATGCCTTGAAAGGCCTATGCTTCCCAGGCAAATGTCGCGGCAACGGGGCCATGGCTGGTGGGGGCACGGGTCAGCTTGTGACTTGAATGCTACACCCGCTCTGCCTGGGCCGGGCCCGTCTTCCAGGCAGCACCGGCTGCTTGCAGGTGCGTGGGGCCGAGCACCTTGATGGGGAGACGCTGCCATCAAAGGGAGAAGGGGTTTTCATGGGAGGTGGTGGTCAAACAAACTCTTAAGAAATAGAAGAGTCTGCTATCTTGCCAATTTTGGATTAAGCCTGGATTTCTTTCCGGGAGATTTATAATAACATTCAGGTTACTGAGTTCAGGTCAGGTGTAGGCAGTAAAATTCTGAGGCTGCCTTTAGGCAAGAAGGCAAATAGATGTCTAATGACCCCTTTTAGTCTTAAGCTTAAGGGATGTATGAGGCAAAGTCCAGGTGCTTGGACTGAAACTGCAAGAACTTCACTGCGCGCAGGAAAAGCTGAGACATGCTAAGGAGAGAGGCCCTGATCCCGCTGCCCAGTTTGTGAGCACGGATGTCCATCTCTGGAGCAGATGTCCATCTCCAGAGCAGAATAGCATTTACACCACTAGTTACTCTCTCTGCTTAGCTCAGGGTGTCAGTGAAAGAAATGACAAGAGGATTGGGTTTGTTGGAAAGTGTGTTTATCTATAAAGATTCAGCTTTTAATAAGGCTCTGCTTTTTTCATGGGATCTTTGAAAAATTGACAGTACACTCCTGTGCATAAGACTAAGTTGTACAAGATGGCTGGCTTCTCCCAGGCCATTTTTTTTTTTTTAATCTCAGTGACCTTCAGTTTTGCTTTCGTCACTAACTGATGGTTCTAAGATGTAGTGGGGAATAGGAGGGACTAAAGTAATTGTCATTTTTAAAGCAAAGCTCCTGGGGAGTCACTTTGGGTCAGAGCCAACTCTTTGTTCACCTGCACAGCCATAAGCTGGCTGGGCTATACACAGCTTACCAACGCTTTCTCTCGATCCTGGGCTGCTTCGGAGGTCCTGTCATAGCTGAAAGTGCCAAGAGGCCTTTCTGGGCTGTGAAATGACCCACAGCACTGCCCAGAATCTCTGCCCTGAGGCTAGCCCCACCTCCCATGCCTGACATGGCCAGGCTGGATGAGGCTTTGAGCAACCTGGTCTAGTGGAAGGTGTCCCTGCCCATGGCAGGGGGGTTGGAACTAGATGGTCTTTAAGGTCCCTTCCAACCCAAACCAGTCCGTGATTCTATGATTCTATGACACTTCTTGGTCCCTCGTTGGCACAGCACCGACCAGGCTGAGGGAGGTGGCTGGGCATGCCATGGCATGCCGTGGCACGGCATGGAGGCAGGTCTAGGGATGCTGTGGGTCATGCTTCGGCCGTATCGAAACACAGGCAAGGCTAGGTTTTGTTTTAGAAAACAATAACTCAAAATATTGCCAAGTAGTTGAGGGTTTTCTAGGTCTGCCTATGGGTGTCTGGGTGGAAAGCTCTGCGTTTTGGGCTGCTGTATGGGAGGAGGGGAAACCTGCCCTACAATAAAAACATTTGCTCAAGCAATGTTTTTACTGGTAGATTACATCTCAGTGGAGCCATGAGGACTGATTCTGGCTGCATGAAGGCCTCCCTTGTAGCAATATATCTATTCTGAGCATACACAAGTCTCATTAGCATTAATAAATTGGCACTGAGGGGATTTTATAACATCTCTATGGCTGGCTGTCTCAGTTCCCTGTGGCTGGTTCAGCTTCAGACAGGGCTCTGCAAGTAGTTTTTAAAGGGGCAGACAAGGGAAAAAATCAAGATGAAGAGGAGCAGGGCTTAATGTAACCACGACAGAGAAAGGAAGGGTATCTTTTTGCTGTCTCAGGCTCATTTTCTGCTTGTTAGATGAACATGGGCATGACTCTTTCCAAGTCCTCAAGTGCCATTACTTTGCCTTTCTCTAGCTACATGTGTAAGCGGTGGGAAGGGGAAGGTCGTGCTGGTACTGCCCACAGCGCTGCTTGCATCCCCCCTCTTGCTTTTTATCTCACCTAAAGCTGTCCCCTGCCCACAACACATCTCTGACTGTTACACTATGTAAATCTTTACTCCCACTCCCCATCTCTCTCACATGCAGCTTCCTTCAATCCCTAGGCTCACTGTGGTTCCCCTCCCAAGGGCTCACACGCTCTTTCCCACTTCCCTACTGTTTTTTTTGTTTTCCCAGCAGCAGCAGAGAACTACGTTTCACCTCTCCCCAGTGTGCCTGTGATCCTCTCACCTTCCTCCTTTGCTCTTGTTCTCCACCATGCAAACACTCCTTGCCCTTCCCCTTAAATGCCCAAGATCCCTTGCACCTCACTCTTCTCATTGCACAACAGGATAATCCCACCCAAACTCTAGTTTTGGGATTTGAAACTCATGGCTGTGTCTATGCTATAACAAGGCAGCCTTATGCTTTGAGGCAAACTAATCTGGAATGGCATCTCTCTGACAGTCATTATTTAGCAGAGAGCGAGCTGTGAAGATGAGATGGGCAGTGCAGCCTTTTCCAGGTTAGAAGTGCCAAGATGCATTGGTTGCCTCCGTATGAGCACTTCTGACCCTCACTGTGTGGAGTTGTGTCTGACCCCAAAGGTACTACTCATGCTGGGTAGGATAAGGAAAAAAATCCTGCTATTTCTCAAATTTCCTCTAGCTAGTGATATTATAATACCTTAACTGCTGCTGGTGGGAGAATCGTTTTCAGACTTTTCCAGCTCTAGGACAGTAATCTGGCAAGTTCCTGTTGTTGTCCTTCACAGCAGTATTCCAGCACCTTGGCAATAGCCAGTCTAATAAAGTCCACTTTGAGACTCAGCCCAGAGACGGAATAAAGGAATAAAGCATAAACCTCACCAAGATCTGCATTTGGAGTGAAAACCCACTTAAGCTAACAAGCAGGAAATGTCAAGCAGAAGCTCTTGGGACCCAAGTGCGTTTCTTCGCTCAGTTTGCATGGCAGGGAACCTTCCTGTGCAATTAACACCGAAACACTTGCTTTCTCACAGAAAGCATGGAGATAGAGCAGTTGGGCAACCCTTCCACAAGAAAATATCATGGTGAAGGCAAATGGGATTTTGGCTTCTGGAGACTGGATTTGAACCCAGGTCCTCCATATGCCAAGAGAGTAGTCTGGCCATTGGCCATGGCACATGTGCCAGTGGGTGTATCTCCTGGCAGTTTGTATAAGCCAATTGTGCTGCAGAGAACATCAGGATGACATTGGGCCCTGGCAACAAAGGGCAGAGCATGTGTCTGCCAGTAAGAGTGCAGGCACCAAAGCATTCGAAATTTGGGCCTCATCCTTCCAGCAGGAAGAGGCAGCTGAACATGACTTAGATACACTCCACTTTGGACTTCCTTACTTTAATATTTCACAGAGACTGAAATTCTTTGACATGAGATAAATAGGTTAGAGGGATTCAAAAGAAGAAATGAGGTTTCTAGAGTAATGGGAACATCCGGTTCAAATAGAAAATCTCAATGAAGAGCTTTGGAAGGTTTATAAATACTTTGAAGCTTTGTCTATGCAGTCAAACTCCAGGAACTAGAGGAAATTTCAGCATTAGGTGGGCCACCCCACACATGCCCACCCAAGCTGGTACTGGTCAGTACCACAGGAGAGACAGGATTTCCTGATCTCACCCAGTCTGGCTACACTGCTTTGTAGCAATTTGAAAAACACCAAAAAGGTAATATATTTTCTGCCAATTCTTCTCCTCTGTCCAAAGCAGAAACCAACTAGGAAAATATGTTTAACATCAGACATACTTTTTCCCTGCATATGAAGAAATCCAGAAGATGAGTGTTTCATTATAAAAATATTTGGTACTGAAGAGATACTGTCCGTATGTCCTTGGTTGGGTAGCAGAGTAAACAGTTGCATGAAAGTGAAAGGATTTAAGATGTGTTAACAGGGAGCTCATTTTAGCTGCACTGTAACTACAATAACATACCTATTTTTTTTCTTAGCCATGCCAATCTTCTACGAACACTCTCCCTTCCTGTTACTCTTTCACATGGCCTGGATAGGAAATCAAACACAACAGAGATGGGTGAGACCAGAAAAGTTTCAGATTTTATTGAACTTTGAGGGTTTTTGGAGTGGCCTGACGAGGTATCAGTCTGTGGAGGGTTTCATCTGCAGCTTGGTGGCTAGCAACTGAAGGACGGACCATGCGGACAGATGTGAATGGAGAAGAACTACATTTGGCCATGGTTTTGTCTCTTGTAACGCAGGAATAATTTGCAGCTTGAACGGTGTTTGTTTGACTTGCGTGTCAAGAACACGGCATTTTTTGAAAGCAACGCAGCTTGGTCGACTCCTGTGTTTGGACATTACCTTTTTGGTAACTCAAAGGATAAACACTGCAAATGTTAATAAAATATTAACACGTACACACACTCAAAATCCCAGCTCCTAATTCAGCAGAGGTCAGACAATAAAGTTTACAATCACACACTCCACGCTGCTCGGCGCTCAGAGCCAGCACGCTAGTGACTGGCCAGATTAGTTAATCTTCCTCAGCTTCGTCTTGGGCCCTATAACTACCGCGACAGGTCATTAACCACCTGGTGAAGCCCCGGCACATCGTACATTTATTCCCAAACCTTAGCAGCCGTTGTTGAGTCCAGGAGCCTTAAGGAGGTATTTCTGATGTTAGCTGACAGAATGATAATTTATGCTCGCTGTAATTCAAAGGGATTCCAAGGCAACTGTAAACTAATGAAACCTGAATAGCTTTCCTGGAGAAGGCTCCTTATTTAATCAGTTGAACAAAAATGGAAATATGTAAAGTGGGCAGACATTCTTTCTTCCAAAAAATATGGCCTTTTTGTGAGAAGGGAGATAAATGAGATCATGTTTTGTTAGAGGAAAGACATGTAGAATAATGTTTGATTAATGCAAAATGTTTATTCTCCCCACGTTTCTTCCTTTTTTAACTTTGTTGTTCATCACTGCCAAAAGCAAAAAGCGAAGAGCACATTGTCTAGTAAGTTTGGTAACCTAGTAGAGGTATTGCTTTCAGACAGGATTTTCTTTTTCTTTCCTTTTTCTCTTTCTCCTTTTTTTTTTTTTTTATTCTCAAATGAAAGGCTCTCTTTAATCAGATAATTGACCGGCTGGTAATTTTAGCCTTTTGTGACACACCAGTTGGCAGGTACAGTGGTACATAACCATGAGCCTTTTGCTACAGCCTTCCCTCCCTCTGGGACACTCACAGACGTGTCTCTGTCTTATCAGTCCCAGGGGACCGTTCCCAAATGTTTTGCACTGAAAATGCAAAGGAGGGGCCTTTTCCCAACCCCCCCGCAAAGGAGGGCCAGCTGTCAGAGGGGATGACTGCCGGTGGACACGCAGATGGCACTTCGGGTGCTCCCTCAGCCCCCCACGCACCTGAAGAAAGGGGGTGCCCATTGCACAAGTTGTTTTCTCAGAGGCCACGGTCTGCCCCCCATCCTGGCGCTCAGGGTCCTTGCCAGGCTGGGAGGGGCTCGGTGGCAGCAAACATGGATGTCCCCAGAGTGTGTCACACTGGTGAAGAAGGCACGGGAGATGATCCTTTGCAGTCACAGCCTCCTCCTTGCTTTTACCCCTCCTCTGCTCATCACTTTTGGTGGCAACTGGGAGTGAAACGAAACTTGCGGCATGACTGACAGCCCTTCAACCTCCTCAGCAAACCTCGGGCCGTATTTTGAAAGGCCCCTGAAAGAAAAAGGATTGTGTGCTCTCTGAATGGGAGGCTGCTGAGCCGCTGCCAACCCCAGGCTGCTCCATTCAAAGAGCTGAGTGAATAAATGAGAATAACATCCTTGGGGACCTTGGGGATCGGTTTACTCTGAAAATCCTCAACCTTACAAAGGGTCAGAGTCACAAGGTAAATGAAAATGGCTGGGAGGGGACTTTGATGGCCGAAACACTGTAACTGTAGAGGACTTGAAAGAAAACTGTATTTTTAAAAAAGTGAGAGAAGGGAGGGAGCAAACAGGGGGAGAAGGTGGTGGGAAGGGGGACCTCAGCCTGCCGTCTGAGCAGAAGGCAGAGCAGGGAATGGGAAGAGGGGAAGAGAAAGAAACCTCTCCACTCTGTTAATCCACAGCAATCTGTAAAATACTGCTGTGCAGGGTATGGGCAGTGGCTGTGGCAAGGGAGAGCCTGTCCCCCTGCCTGCTGCCTCATTTCGGCCGGGGCATTTCCTCTGGGTAACTTCAGGGCACACAGGGCCGAGCAAATGGCTCTGGGGGCATTACCACACTGTGCCCTCAGAAGACGAAAAGCACAGAACCCAAATAGTGATAGCTTGGCTGGGGGGTGGGGAGGTGGGGTGGTTCAGTTAAAAAATGCCCATACAAGTGAATGAGGAGACATTAGAAAAGGGCATTTTGGAAATAGCCTTGCTCTGGTACAGAGGGCTAAAGATGTGAACATGTGCACTTGCTTTGGGTCTGTTTACGATTTGCTGTGTAAATGTTGGTAAGTCCTGTGAGGCCAGATCCGAGTTAACATCTTGAGACCAGTAGGAATTAGACACCTAAACACTTCAGTCTCAAAATCTCTGGCTCTCGTTGGTCTCATCTCTTTACCTTTAGTTCTCTGAGAAGCTCCATTAATACTGACAGTAGTAAAGTTAAACACATTCCTAAACATTTGCAGGATCAGGATGTAAGTGACTCAGAGCAGCCGCAGTTTCTTATTAGGTGTTTGTATAGTGCCTGGCATCTGGGCCCCATCTCAGTTGGAATTACTGTAATTCAAGCCCTAGTAATTACAAAAATAGGTTAAATACTGAATTATAATGGTTTTCTGTCAGATTCTCTTCTGCTGGTTAAATATTTTTTGAAGTCCTTTAATTCAAGATGCCCAGCAGACTAGTGCACAGTTTTGGCCAGAGAGTGCTGCTTTCTGAACGACGTACCTTTACTAAGGGAGAAGCCGAATATGCAGCTGAACTCATCTTTGCTCACATGGCAAAGATGATACCTGTAGGCCACTGAGAGAGTTAGAGGCATTTCTCCCTGCTCTGTTGTTAGCAAAGACTCTGCTATCTCTAGATAGTTTTCTTTTCCAAATAGTTATCCTTCTCTGTAACGGAGAATGGAACAAAGAACAGCCTACTGAAAACTGAGAGGAATTCAAGCTTGCTGCATTTAGGCATGCAGATCAAGATTCATACTCCACAAAAAGAATCTTGCCTTTAACTTCCATTGAGCTTCATGTCATCATACGCACTCCATGACTTGTAACTGAGCTAAACTCTGTTTTTTATGACACACTTTTTGGGCTAGGAATGTTAGTACCCCATACCAATGCAAAAAGTAAGAGTGGGCAGAGAACATGCAGGATCCTATTTCGTGTTTCCTACAGGCCAGCTGCAATATTGTTCCTTTGAACAAGCCTCTCCTGCCTGGGGATCCAGGTGGGGAAGGACCTATCAGGCCTAAAGAGCACCATAGGCTCTTGTCCATCTCTGCTGGTGTTTCTTAGGGTGAAAACAAGAGGGTTTAGCTCACCAGTAGTATAGGCCAGTGAGTAGCTAAACCCTTCATCTGAAAGCTGAGATGAAACCTCTTTTGAACAGTTTGGGTTTGTGTGGTGTGGGTTGCTAATAGAGTTGATGAGACTGCAGAGGAAGCAAAATGGCATCTGCAAGGTGATAGGAGATTTTTGCAAACCAGAAACCTTTGAGGCTTTTCTAAAAGGTGTGGGGGGGGTTTTTGTTTGGTTTTTGTTTGTGGGGGTTTTTTTTTCCAAATCAGGTTTAGAAAACAGCATTTATGCCTAAATCCTTGTACTAGGCAGAATAGAGACATCACTGTCTTGTGATCCAGTTCCTGTGTCAACCACTAGAAGCTTCAGCTTCGTTTAACCTCTCTGTGCCTTCATCTTCACAGTGCAGAAACAGAAGCACTTGGTCAGTCCTACATACTGTGCAAAAGAGGTACAGGTAAACTGTAGAACCCTTGTTTTTGCAGATAAATTACTGGAAGAAGGAATTACTTTGTTACAGAGCACATCAGTGAAGAAGGTATTTGATCATTTATTTTTAAACAAAAGCAGGTAGTTCACAAAACTCAAGTCAGGTTTTCTATTAGGGCTGGGTCCCTAACACAGCTTTTGGGCTCTGTGGATTCTCCGAAGTCTAATAAGGAGCAAGGTCATGCTGCGGCTTAACCATAGTGTGGGCAATAATGGGATTTCCTTTTAGCCTACCACCTGTTTTCCCACGGCAGTGGGAGCCTTGCTATCTTTGAGATCTCTACCACCTTTGTCAAATTCAGCTGGAACAGACCAAAGAGTTCAGAAGTTACTGGAGTATCCCATGTTGGTATAAGACTCATTTCCTTAGGAAACCAGGCTGAGAAAGCAGTTTGGTTCAGAGTACGCTCACTGATGTATACATGCCATAATTCACTGTAGCTGGGAGCATCACTGTATAAATGAACACACATGCAGACACGTTTCCTAATGCCTAGAGGAAGCAATAAGCAGAACCAATCATGTATATGTAATTGTGTTTATTTTCCACAAATGTCTTTTTAAAAGGGATTCTCTTAAGCCAAACATTTGAGAAATGGCCCAAGTTGGGATTTATCTCAATTATGTGTGTGGAGAACTATACGATAGACATTTTTGTTAGGAGAAAACACTGACATGGCACATGGAGTTCATTAAAATTGAGCTAATGGTTTCAATCACATTTCTAATAGTGTAGAACAGCTAGCCAGCAACATGGGCTGGGAATAAATCTGTGTGATACCTACTGGAACATATGTGCTTTTGTTTTCCCTCACCACGATGGGCAAACTGTCTGTTTCTGAAATGCTTTATTTTTACAAAGTGAACAAGAAGAAATGTGAATGAGGAGAAACGTGAATAAGCAGAATGAATAAACAGGATTAGTCTATTCAAAATGTTGCTATAGATGGGTTCAGATAGATAGAATCATAGAATTGTTTATGTTGGAAAAGACCTTTAAGATCATCAAAGTGCAACCATTAACCCAGCACTGCCAAGTCCACCACTAAACCATGTCCCTAAGAACCACATCTACACATCTCTTAAATCCCTCCAGGGATGGTGACTCAACCATTTCCCTGGGCAGCCCATTCCAATGTCTGACAACCCTTTCAGTGAAGACATTTTTCCTAATACCCAGTTTAAACCTCCCCTGGTGCAACTTGAGGCTGTTTCCTCTTGCCCTTTCTCTTGTTGCTTGGGAGAAGAGAGCAACACCCACTTCTGCACCCTCCTTTCAGGTAGCTGTAGAGAGCCATAAGGTCTCCCCTGAGCCTTCTCTTCTCCAGGCTGAACACCCCCAGTTCCCTCAGCTGCTCCTCACAGGACTTGTGCCCCAGACCCTTCCCCAGCTCCATTGCCCTTCTCTGGACACGCTCCAGCACCTCAGTGTCTTTCTTGTAGTGAGGGGCCCAAAACTGAACACAGTGTTTGAGGTGCAGCCCCACCAGTGCCCAGGACAGGGGGACAGTCACTAGACAGGGCCAGAGGCCTGTACTGCTGCAGGGTGGGCAGTTATGGCTCCCTACGGTGCACCCACAGGTAAGGACAGTGTTAGGGCAGACAAAAAGCAGAGTGGCACAACTTAGTAATTTTGTGGATGCCAACATTTTCTTTAAAGTACTCATTTTCCCAATCTCTACAATCAAGTTTTTAAACTTGCACGTCAGACGAACAGTTTCCGACACCTCAGCTGTCTGCGGGACAGGAAGATTATGATGCGGGGGCAGGGAGCAGCCCCCCGCATACAGCCCCCTCAGCCTGCCTTTTCATCCTTGCTTGACAACCTCTGCCCAGGCGGCTTTCCCTTTGGCTTCCCCAGCCCCAGGCTTCGGCGACCCCTCCAAACACTGCCTGGGAGCCAGAGCTGCGGCTTTACCTCCCGCCTTCAGAGGGCAGC
>NW_010271291.1:0-1446 GCF_000690775.1 Eurypyga helias
CGGGGGGGCCAGTGCCTGGACCCCCATGGGGTTGGGGACAGTCACCTCCCACCCCGAGAGCCTGTAAATAAAACGGAGCACTGTCACTCGGCTCTGCCTGTTTGTCACCCCCCCAGGGAGACCGTCACACCCTTGGGGACACGGACAGCCCCCTGGGGACATGGTTGTGACCCCCCCAGGGACACCATCACACCCTTGGGGACATGGACATCCCCTTGGGGACATGGTTGTCACCCCCCTGGGGACATGGATGTCACCCCCCCTGGGGACATGGATGTCACTCCCCCAGGGACACCGTCACACTCTTGGGGACATGGTCACCCCCCCGGGGACATGGTTGTGACCCCCCTAGGGACACTGTCACACCCTTGAGGACATGGTCACCCCCCCCTAGGGCCACTGTCACCCGCCTGGGGACACGGTTGCCACCCTTCCCAGGGACACCGTCACGCCCTTGGGGACACGGACACCCCGCTGGGGACATGGTTGTGACCCCCCCAGGGACACCATCACACCCTTGGGGACATGGACATCCCCTTGGGGACATGGTTGTCACCCCCCTGGGGACATGGATGTCACTCCCCCAGGGACACCGTCACACTCTTGGGGACATGGTCACCCCCCCGGGGACATGGTTGTGACCCCCCTAGGGACACTGTCACACCCTTGAGGACATGGTCACCCCCCCCCGGGGACACTGTCATGCCCTTGGGGACACAGACACCCCCCTGGGGACATGGATGTCACCTCTGGGGACATGGTTGTCACCCCCCCCAGGGACACCGTCACACCCTTGGGGACATGGTCACCCCCCTGGGGACATGGTTGTCACTCCCCCAGGGACATGGTCACAGCCCTGGGGACATGGTTAACCCCCCAGGGACATGGACATTCCCCTGAGGACATGGTTGTCACCCCCCCCAGGGACACCGTCACACCCTTGGGGACACAGTCACCCCCTTGAGGACATGGTTGTGACCCCCCCAGAGACACCGTCACAGCCCATGGGGACACGAACACCCCCCGGGGACATGGTTGTCACCCCCCAGGGACATGGACACCCCTCTGGGGACATGGTTGTGACCCCTCCCAGGGACACTGTCACAGCCTGTGGGGACACAGACACCCGCCTGGGGACACGGTTGCCACCCTTCCCAGGGACACCGTCACGCCCTTGGGGACACGGACACCCCGCTGGGGACATGGTTGTGACCCCCCCAGGGACACCATCACACCCTTGGGGACATGGACATCCCCTTGGGGACATGGTTGTCACCCCCCTGGGGACATGGATGTCACCCCCCCTGGGGACATGGATGTCACTCCCCCAGGGACACCGTCACACTCTTGGGGACATGGTCACCCCCCCGGGGACATGGTTGTGACCCCCCTAGGGACACTGTCCCACCCTTGAGGACATGGTCACCCCCCCCTAGGGCCACTGTC
>NW_010271292.1:0-14285 GCF_000690775.1 Eurypyga helias
ATAGGTACATAGGGGATAAAAAGCAGATCAGGGAAAATGTGGACCGTCTGCAGAAGGAAACGGGAGAGCAGGTTTCCCAAGAAATGGAGAAGGCTGAGGGACTCAATGCTTTTTTGCCTCGGTCTTCACTGGCAAGGGCACAAGCCATACTCCCAGAGTCATGGAAGACAAGGGCAGGGATTGGGAGAATGGAGAGCCACCCATGGTCAGTGAGGATCAGGTTCGAGCAGGCTTGGGAACACCTGAGGCACCTGAAGGTGCACAAGTCCATGGGACCTGATGGAATACATCCATGGGTCCTGAAAGAACTGGCAGATGGGGTTGCCAAAACTCTATCCATCATATTTGAAAAGTCATGGCAGTCTGGTGAAGTTCCCAATGACTGGAAAAGGGGAATCATAACCCCCATCTTTAAAAAGGGAAAAGAAGAGGACCAAGGAAACTACAGGCCAGTCAGTCTCACCTCTGTGCCTGGCAAGGTCATGGAGCAGATCCTCCTAGAAGCCATGCTCAGGCACATGGAGAATGCGGAGGTGATTGGTGACAGCCAGCATGGCTTCACCAAGGGCAGATCGTGCCTGACGAACATGGTGGCCTTCTACGATGGGGTCACGACCCTGGTGGATAGAGGACGGGCAACTGACGTCATCTACCTGCACTTGTGCAAAACCTTCGACACTGTCCCACATGACATCCTTGTCTCGAAACTGGAGAGACATGGATTTGATTGATGGACACCTCGATGGTAACTTGTAATAACTTGTTATATATATTAATTCATATACACTTTATTTATTATTTGTATTTTTGATAGTGGTTATTTTTGTGGTATTTGTGGTAATCTGTAATAAAGTAGAGAAATTTAGAGGATAAAGCCTCCATGCTGTTGTCTATTACAGAATGCATGAACCCATGGTTGTGATCTCTACACACCCAAAGGCCAGGTAACCTTTAGGTTGTGACGGTTGGGAAAATCACTTACCTTCTATGCTTCCTCGCTCTTTCTACACAGAAATCTTTGGGTTAAAGCTGTGTAGACATCTTGTGTAGAATCTTTGGGTTAAAGCTGTGTAGACTTCTAGCCTTCTGTCTTAGTCTTCCTTCCCCCCTAAGCAAACCACTTCAATGCTATTTTTTAAACTCTCTTTTCTAGATAAATTTATGAGCAATGGAGATTTTAGACATCATGCCGTATACAAATATTTTAAAAAAAGCCCAAACCATAAATCTGAAACTTCTTGCTTGTGAAATACAGAAATGGCATTTTTTCAAATCTCCTTTTTTGCTGGCAAGTGTTTCACAAAATGGTATGCTTGTCTTTTTGTACCATGGGATGGCGAGGAAAATTTTTATGATGCTATCTACAGAGAACAGAAGAGGAAGTGGAGGACAGAGTCTCAGTCCGAGACCTTGTAATTTACATGGTTTCCCATGACTTTACATAGGAAAAAGGCAGTATTTCACAAGCAGAAATTTCAAAGTTGTCTCTTATGTAACAGAAACATGTATATTAACATCTTTATGTCTACCGTAAGTATGTTAATCATGTGGAGTGACTTACTACGTATAATATTTTCATTTTACAAGAGTGGAAATAGAGAAACAAATACAACATCTCTATTAAATATTGATAAAAACCAATAAAATTTACTGTAAAGAAGAAAAGATTCGTAAGGAAGCTGACAGTGGATTAGAATGAGATTGCACAAGGAAATGTAAACATACAAATAACATGTTAAATCCTTCCCTGCTCCTGACATATTCAATACTGAGAAAAAAGAATCTGAGCAGTCAGAATAACAAAAAAGTATCCCAATCTAAATAATTAATTTATGAATGGTGAATTAAATTTCAGTTCAGTGAGTGGTTGTATTACGTTGTAAGAGCAAATCAACATGTGAAATTATGTGAACAGAACCTTTTCTCTTTAGTTTTCAAAGAAATCAAACAATTTCAAGAGAAAAGGTGGTTTGTAGAAACTCCATGAACTCAATAAAGACAAATGTGAGTGGTTTTAGCAAGAGTAACCATTACATTTTAATTCTAATACCTTTTTATGGTCAAAGATTTTTTTCTGCCTTTCCAGTTCTAATGACATTGACCAGATAACTGTGATATCTCTTGTAGGAAATAGAATTGTGCTAATGATTTATCAGAATAACAGTATTCAAAGGTCAGATATTTATCATATGTTAAGAGGAGGTATGGTGGTTCTGTTAGTATCTTGCATCTTCATTAAGTATTGAAAATAATTCATTTTATTATTCAGAAACCTCTTTACTACATAGGTCTTCTTAAGATTACTTCTGTATAAATCATTTCAGTAAAAGTAATGAGGCTGGTGATGTTCTACCTCCTCATTTATCTCTAATTTCAGGAACCGTGTGGTCCAGAAGACAGTGAACTACCCAAAGAGACGTTTGCACTCAGGTTCTGTCATAGGCTTGCTGCAGTACATTTCCTTGATGCTCTTTCCCCTCCTACTGTTGCTCAGTATTTCAAGCACTTTGGGGTAGATGCCTTCCATTATGTTTCTATAATCCGTGGTACGATTAGATCTTCATCTTATTTTACACCTGTAGGATAATTTTAAAGTTAAAAACGATAAGTCAAGTAGAGTTAAGTTATTCCGTATTTTAAAATTTAATATAGCATACCAGCGTAAAAGCTTATGTAGGCATGAGAGAGCATATGTTGTATGAACCATTAATTAGATCTTCTCAATGGATTCAGTATATACCTATGGAATTCGCAAGTGAGTGTTCTGTGTGAAAAAAATACAGAATCAAAGAAGCTGTAGAACAAAGTCTAGGATCCACAGGACATGATGAAGCTTTAAATGGCCATCATGAGAAGCAGAGTGACATTGAAAACAAATGGAATTAACTTATCACAGAAGATTTTAAAAGGTGATAAGTATGCATAACCAGTGTGAGAAAAGTTTTTTTTCTTTTGATACCCACAATAGATTAAGCACTTTGTTTTTCATGAGTGTTTTGTTGTAAAGAATTTCCTTATTGCATTAAGGAACATAATCTTAAAGTCTAATTTTCACTAAGGCAGGCTTTTCTCCCGAGGCTCTATTGACAAATGGTTCTTCTGAAGGGCAGTTCAGAACCTAATTCACGTGCTTTGAATAAGTTTACTGAAGGAACCTTCCTCTCTCCATTGACTGCCTCCTCTGGAAAAAAAACGAGTTAGGCAGACTTCTCCTGGGTAAGCTTAGTTTTCAGTGAATATGTGGAAAACTGTGTTAGCATTCAGACTGTGATTCAGAATAACTCCTCTTAGGTGACATTATTTATGAAGATTTTAACTGAGTTTTCACAAATAGATAACAGACTAAGATTTACTCTTGGAATCAGCCATCTCCCACGCCCTGCAAGTCCTATGCAGATCTTACAGATAGTAATATTTGGCCTCAGATCTTTGTGCCTCCTGCTTTAGTCTCCTTTGTTTTTCAGGAGACTGAAGCACATTGTCAGTATTTGATTGCTATCTGCTGTGCAACTGTCCTGATAGCAACCAGTAAATGCCACTTCCTGATCATAATCTTTCTGTTGACACTCCATTCACAAAAAGCTATGTAGTAGGGGAGTTTCTTGGAATCACAAACAGATTTATGTTGCACCTCCTCATAAGAAAGGAAGAAAAATGAAAATAATGTAATTATTCTAATTTTGTATGACTAACTCATCTAGGAAAAGCTTGAAAATAAAGCAACAGGATACATAGCAATGCCTTGCTGAATAAGACCTTGCCACATGGGAAGGGATGTTTATTAGCTGAGCATAGTTTGTCCAGGAAGCTTTTGAAGATAAAACAGTAGTCTCCATTGCAATTATGTAATTACAGTTATGTTACCTTGGTTATAAGTACTTGGATCTACTAACAACAAACTCAAAGCTCATTTGGACACTTGGTTGGGCATGTACTTCCAATATAAGTCTTTGAGTTCACCATATGCATGACACTATTCATGTATGTTGTGGTAATACACAGGGGGCACCTCCGAATATAGGGATGGCTCTTACGTAGAGACAGCTGACTGGGGAATCTATTAACATGATTTTTTTCAGTTCTTATTTCATTCAGTATTGCTTCAAACTGTACATGGAACTGGGATATTGAATCCTGTCTTTAGTCAACAGATGATGTCATCATTAAGATCACATTGCTTCACTTTCAGAAGTGCAAATGGACAGACCTTCACAAGAAACTTGCCGAACTACAGTAAACTCTTCTGCTGTGAACCCTGCTAGAAAAGCCTTGATAACTGTTAGAGAGCAGATGTGATGAGATAAACTCTCTTTTTCTAACCCAAACTATCTGATTGACTAGCCTAGCTGTCTGTATTTAAAACTGTAACCTTTCTGTTGCATGCCTGCATCATACCCACTTCTATACTACCCTCACCTATGACTAGAATTCTTTCGCACTATCACAATATAGATGAATTTTAAAGCAACTGAACTTGCAGGATAAAAGGAAACAAAAATTGACAGACACAGCCAAGAAAATAACTGAATTATGTTCTTCACATTTTGCCTAACCATAAAAGTTCACCATGGAGTTTTTATGGTTATATTTCTTAATACATCTTTCCAGTCTTTGTAGGGTTGTTTAGGAAACTGTCCTTAGCTTTGATTGTGACATTAATCTAATAATATTTAATACAATAATGTTAATTGATACAGTAACAATTACCTTGATTAAACAACTTATTTAACAGAATTAAATCTAGCTAGGGACATCAAGGGCAACAAGAAAAGCTTCTTTAGGTATGTCATTGACAAAAGGAAGACTACGGAAAATGTGAGCCCTCTCTGTAAGGAAATGGGAGACCTGGTCACCCAGGATATGGAGAAGGCTGGGGTACTTAATGAGTTGTTGCGTCAGTTTTCAGTGCCCAAGCCACACTGCCCAAACCTCAGAAGTCAGGGACTGGGAGAATGAAGAACCGCTCACTGTAGGAGACCAGGTTTGAGACCATCTAAGGAACCTGAAGGTGCACAAGTCCATGGGACATGACGAGATGCATCCATGGGTCCTGAAGGAACTGGCAGATGAAGTTGCTAAGCTACTACCCATCATACCACTGAATGATAGACTCATAGAATGGTTTGAGTTGGAAGGGACTTTAAAGATCATCTAGTTCCAACTCCCATGCCATGGGCAGGGACACCTTCCACTAGACCAGGTTGCTCAAAGCCTCGTCCAGCCTGGTCTTGAACACTTCCAGGGATGGGGCATCCACAGCTTCTCTGGGCAACCTGTTCCAGTGCCTCACCACCCTCTCCGTGAAGAACTTCTTCCTGATATCTAATCTAAACCTCCCCACTTTCAGTTTAAACCCATTACCCCTTGTCCTGTCACTACTGGCCTTTGTAAAAAGTCTCCCCCCAGCTTCCTTGTAGGCCCCTTGAGTTACCGGAAGGCTGCAATAAGGTCTCCCCGGAGCCTTTTCTTCTCCAGGCTGGACAAGCCCAACTCTCTCAGCCTGTCCCCATAGGAGAGGGGCTCCAGCCCTCTGAGCATCTTCGTGGCCTCCTCTGGACTCGCTCCAAGTGGTCCATATCCTTCTGATGTTGAGGGCTCCACAGCTGGACACAGCACTCAGGTGGGGTCTCACCAGAGCAGAGTAGAGGGGCAGAATCCCCTCCCTCGCCCTGCTGGCCACACTTCTCCTGATACAGCCCAGGATAAGATTTGCTTTCATATTCAAGAAGTCATGGTAGTCTGGTGAAGTTCACACTGACTGGAAAAGGGGAAAAGTAACTCCCATTTTTAAAAATGGAAAAAAGAAGGACCTAGGGAACTACAGGCCAGTTGGTCTCACCTCTGTGCCCTGCAAGATCACAGAGCAGATCCTCATGGAAACCATGCTAAGGTACATAGAAAATGAGGAGGTGATTGGTGACAGCCAACATGGCTTCACCATGTTCATAAGAGAATAGCAACCAATATCATCTACCTGGACTTGTGCAAAGCGTTTAACATTGTGCCTCATGACATTCTAGTGTCGAAATTGGAGAAGCATGGATTTGATGGATGGATCACTCGGTGGATAAGGAACTGTGGATGATAATTTCAGCATTCCTGTAATAGTAAATTTGATTCTGGCTTTTTCTCTCTCTCCCTTTTAATATGACCAGATAAATTCAGATCCTGGGTTTCACTGCAGGACAGCGGAAGAAGCAACGACACATTCTAAAATATCTACATAGAAATAAATTTGCCCCGAGACAGAATTGCTCTCCAGTAATCCAGCATGGATAACAACACAGCTGTTGGGCCATAATTGTACATATATTTCTTTGCAATGGAAATCCCCAGTTTGCATAATACCTGTTTACAAATAAATGTATCATTACCAAAATTTGCAAGATTCTATCTACAGGTTTGGTTTTAGTGAAGTATACTTTTTATGCTTTGTAATGGAATTCAAATATAATACTAAGTATTTGGCAAATCAGTGACACAGTAGCTATTTTTCTCTCCAGATATACTCACTTGTCCAACAGAAACAGATTTTCTTTACTGCTTTATGTACACTCACAGGCATCTCCCATAGCTTTAAAATTTTGTTCCTGAATAAAGCTAATATTTATCAGTAAAAATGGTGTAAGTAATTTCAGTTGTATTAAATTGTATTACACTTTAAAATCCTGTGTTCAGATTTCAGTAGTGAAAGCACTGACTAGGGAACAGTGTCAAATATCTGCCAAAAATGAGCTTTTACCTAATTTTCAGTGGAAGTGGAGCTTGTAAAAAGTCCATACATTTATATTTGTAAAAGAAAGAATTGATTCAGGTACAACCAAACCATGAAAAACTATTCTGCACTGACAGAGTCATCAAGATGCTTAATAAAGCAGCCTAGATGAGGTTTGGCATTAAGCACATTCTCAACTATTTTCATTTTCTTAGGGGGGCTTTTTGGCCTAAAAGAAGAGTTTCTATTTGGATGAGCCATTAATTGCAAAGTGCACTAGAATTTCTTGCATAACCTTTTATTTTGTTGAAAATTGGTTTGTTCTACAGATGTCACTGTAATTTAAATATAAAATCGGTGGACTTTATATGTACAGCTTACGCTAAATGAGTTATATAATGAAGATACATCTCAAAAGTAAATCACCTAAGATAAAAAGTAAACCGAGCCATCCTCCTTAACTTTCCATCACCTGCTTCTTGAGGCTGTGGTGTTGCACTGTATGGTTTTTTGTCTAGGATTTTCTCTTGGAGTTCTTTTTTACCTGCATACAGCCCAACCATCTCATTTATGTCTTTTAACAACTTTCAGCTCACTCACTCCAGATAATTCCTGATTGGTGAAAAACATCCATTACTTCTAGATAAATAGCATTCAAGTTAGCACAAATGAAAGTATATGTGAAATATCATCTCATGATGAAGTATTTCTTATGTGCCTATGTCTGACTGAGAGGCTATGTGTTGTAGAAGTAGTGAACTTCAGGGGGTTGGCTCTTAGGCTCTGACTGCAGCAGAACTTGTTTAGCTCTTAGGTTTTCATTCAGATCCTGTGTGTTGGATGAGAGGCAGTCATCACAAATGAAAACAACACAAAAACACCTCCTCACACCTACCTCTTGTTAATGGATATCATAAACAGATGCCGCCTCCAGCAGCTCCAGAGCCATGGATTACTCTTCTCGGTCACTCAATCCCAGCCTGCATTCCCAGGGGTCTTCATCCCAGGATGATTGACATGGCTGTTGCTTTGCCATTTACTGGTTCAACCAATAATTGCCAGGGGCACTGCACTGCTATGGTTTGAGAAGACAAACAGGCCAGAGGTAGTTCTACCCTATTATTGCATGGACAGTGAGTAAGGTCAAGACTATCCCAAACTCCAGCCATGCTAATAACTCATAAAATGAATGGCCTATGGTAGGCTTGAAGCCTGCTTTATTTTTCATAGACCAAATCTGTAAATCTATATGTTTACATATACACTCCATGTTGAGATTAACTTTTTTTTTTTTTTGGTATCAGACTGAAAATATTAATTTTGAATAATATAACTGTTATTTGGATGTGGGAAAACCTACTTCTCTCCCTTCTTTCCTCCCTCTTTTCACCCTCAGACCTTCAAAGAAGGCTGCAATTCCAGATCTCAAATGTCCCTATTGTATATAGAGTAGAAAAACACCGATCTTCTCAAAATTCCTTTCTGTTCTAGTCCTCATTCTGAGGTGAAATTGGAAGTAACAGACTGTGTTAGGGCAGTGGCCTTTTCTCAAGGGACAGCATGCTGTTCATAGGACTCAAACCTGTTCTCAAGCGTAAAAAATATTTGTATAGGATATTGGTTTCTAAAGTGTTCCATTTATAATTTTATCACCAGCCCCACCAGGTGATCTCTTTGTTCGTGTACTAGTTGACCACTAAATATGAATTCCCATGTAAAGGTGCAATATTGCATTTTTAGGCATGGCTCGGTTATAATCAGTGCATAAATAGAAAACTGTTGGAAGCTGCTCACATATAAAGGACTGCTACAGATTCTGATAGACACATTCTCCATGCACTACACCATGTACAGAAATGTGTTTAGCAATCCATAAAAGGCAATGGTTAATGTAAGCACTCAGTCAAGATAAGAAATATGGAAGTTAAAATAAGCAACTTGAATCACTGTAACAGCAAGAGGAAGCTTGCATCTCCATACTACACAATGCAAAAGTAGACATAAAAAGCTGCTGCTTTTTTTTTTTTTCCAGGCTGCTGCAATATGGCACACAAGCCCCCAAATGTCTGTAAACAGTGTTTCTCTCACACTGAGACTGACTTTTCCAGTCATAGAAATATTTGCAGTTTTAAAGGTGAGATAGTTATAGATGTAGTATCAGTAACAGTCAAATGAAGGAAGAGAGGACGTGGTTACTACAGATGTGGAGAAAACTATCTTTAGGCAAAAGTGATCTTCCTGGCACGTGTTTCAGATATTATCCTGAGAAGAAAACTCTGCTGTGCTTGTTGTTATCCTCTCTTGCTGACATGAAACTTTAGCTGCTGATCTAACCTCTATGTAACCCGATTCGTTTGCCTCCTGGATAAAGGAACCGTAATCCTGTCATCAGACCATTCAAACAAGCACATATTGAACTTCTGGGAGAAAAAGATTCTATATCCTGTGTCATTCTGTGTTTTCAACATGATATGTCCTTTTTGGGATAAAAAGCTTATGTGTATGTGTCTGTGTACAAAAATATTACCTCTGTCACCGTATGTTGTGTGGTGTAGGTCCCGTACTTTGGGAGTGAGTGAAATCTTGGCCCTGCTACTGGGTGGGAGCCTTGGTCTTCACTTCAGTAGGGTCAGGGCTTCACCCTGTGTCTCATATTCTGAAGCTGTGCAATGAAGACATGGATATCATAAGTCCCTGCCTCCTCCACAAGAGTATTAGAAGTTGAATTGTGAGTAGGTTCAGGAAAATTAATCTTTTGTTAATTACTTTTATTTTTGTAAATGCACAGAATTTGGGGAAAACAATCAAAATATCTTTTTTCATCATGAGAATTACCTGAACAAAACGAGCCTTTCCATCTCTACCTTTAGTCATAGATTTGTTTCAGTAGTTAATCCTTACTGATGAAGTAGGTATAGAGTAGACAGATGGGTTAACTACTCTCATAATATATTTTGTATATGCTCTCTGAAAAAAACTTATTACTTTAATGGGGTTTGAGTCAACAACATTTTAGAGACTAAAGTTAGCTTTTCATTGCTTTTAGGGCTAGTTGAATGTTCTGTACTGTGTTCTTTAGAATATTACTATTATTATTATCTTCATAACCATCTTCACCATCTTCATTATTTTAAATTTCCCTTTTTTAATGGAAAATGCTGATTTTTTCAAAAGCTAAAAAACTCCTTTTACTGAAACAAGTATTTATTCAAAAATATTTTTTTCTAACTTACCTGTCTATTTATCTATGAGAAGAGGGTGAAGAAAATAAATGTTGCAAATAATATAGCCTATCTAACAGGGAATGTGTAGTCCTTTATGAACTATATTCTCAAGCAGAATGCATCTTCAGAAATGCAACTGTTGAAACAAGAGACTATGGTGAATCATAAAAGAGGAGAGAGTAGAATGCACAGAAAGAGTGGGTGCCTAAAGATCTAAGAAGGAGCTTGCATCATCCAAATGCAAATGTTTGGGCTTTTATCAGACTTAAGGATGTTTCCCGCCCCTTTTTCCAACCACCTTAGTTTGTGTGGCTAGTAGTCATGTGTACATAGCTTTTTATTCTGTATTGGTAGTAACTTCTTCTTTGGGTCATATGTCTGGAATCTTTATTTTTCATTAAGGATGACTTTGAATATTACATTTTTTAATTGCATTACTGTGGCTGATTGGAAGTCCTGAAAGATTGCAATATATGTTAGATATATTATGGAGTGAACTGTACCTGGGAGAAAGTAAGTATGGCAGTATTCTGTTCTCTTCAGCATGGTGAGTGTCCTGTCTACTTCAGAAGAATATTTAAAAGGGTATTTAGACAAGAAACTAATGCATGCAATATAAATATTGAGGAAGAGAAATTAGAAAAAGTAAATAGATGTGCTAGAAAAATAAATAATAAATTTCTGCATCCAAGCTGACAACAAAGCTAGGATACTAGAACAGTCAAAGGTTATAGCCTTCTGAATAGTTTTAGCGGTAAAATTAATGACTCTTCCTCATATTTTCAAACTTCAAAAAATGTTTGCAAATTTTAGTGCAAATAGGAAGCAAGTTGTGTAGGACGCCTCAGCAGAACTCACAGCAGAGAAACTGTAGGGTTGTTAAAACATAATAAGGAAAATCAGAGAAGGAAAGAAGGATTCCAGAATGAAGAACAATGATGAAAATGGCAAAATGATACAAGATCATGATAGAGTGTTGGGGAAATCTCGCTTAGAAAAATATCTAGAGATATTCAGAAATGTTGGGAAGGTACAGTAAAGAACAAATTACTAAAAGCATATATAAGAATCTGTAACACACTGCGGAGGAAAGAGAGGAAGAAACCTTTTATTGCTTTCTTCCATTTAGATAAGCATAGCCACTGTTCAATGGTTCACAAACCATCTAGTACTCAAACTGAGATTAGAGGAATGTGACCTTATAATGTCAGAAAATGAGAAACGTAGGAAACAAAGAAATAGATAATAACAATAAATATTTGGAAATAATTGGCTCCCTCTGTTAACCCCTGCTGTATCATGTCTAATACTCTTTCTTATCCACATTTCAACAACTTCCTTCTCAAAAGTCCATATTTTATGGTTTAAAAAGACATGCATTTTCTGATATTCACTCTTTTTAACATTTAATTTAGTCGCACCTTTTCACTGTACATTTGTACATTGTATTCAGAATTTCTCCTTCCTACTTACTTTCTTCCATTCAGAATCTTTTGGTTATACCCCTTGGTCAGTGGTTGTTTGAAACTTTGTGAAGAACGGTGGCAAAAGCTTTTCCTGAGGATAAATGTGACAAATAATTATGATAGATTTTGTAGTAAGATTGCAACAAAAGTGCCCAAACATGAGTTTGATCAGAAGCAAATCTGTGTCATGCTATACTGATATTCATTGCAAAGGCAGGGAGTTAGTCCTGTTTGGTTTGGTTTCCTAAAGGCATGCAGAGAACCTGAATCACATGGTAGTAGGATACAGACAAAACACAGAAGGACCATTTTGATTGGCATGTGGCAAAAAAATGGTTAAAACTGCAAAAAGAAATTTATCCCGGTTTCTTTAGTGTCGTAAGGGAAATAATGAGACTGCAGTTCCTCCTTATAAAACCGACCTGTAAAATTAAAATACTGGCCAACTGTTCAGGTTAGGAGTAGGAAAGTTTCTTTTGGCCAGTGCTTTTTCAGGACAAAGCAATCCAATTCTTTTCATGTTTATTGCCTTACTTTAGTTTCTCCACTGCCTTGACTAGTGTTCTCTAAACTATAGATTTCTGGCATTCCTTGATGCTTATACCTCAGAACTCACCTCAGTGATCCCACTTAACCATTTATAGAAACAGAGAATTGGCTTCTGGATATGATGGTACGTATGTAGGTTGAAACCCCTGTAATCATCGTGTCAAATTTATCATGTATGACTGGGCTTATATTTCATTCAATGTTATTGTTTTCTAGCTACAGTTGGTCAATTTGAAAGAGACATCCTCTTGGAAAGTAATATTTGTATTTTAGTATATATTTCCTATTTTCAAAAGTTCACATTTGTGATATATGCTAGTACACTTTACTGTGGTAAATGACAGAAAGAATATTGACTTTTAGCAGAAGCCCAGTAAATATAGCTCTTTCATTTTCAAAATGAATTTTCATTTTATTTTTTTGATATCACTTCCATGAAGACTTTGGACTCTTCTTACCTACTTGAATTTGATTTGCTGAACTGGGCTCTTAATTTTACAACTTTTACTTCCCTAGATGTCAGATCTTGCTACTAACTTTTCTCCTTTTAGTAATATCTGAAAATTTATGTTCTGTTCTTATGAATTGCATTTTCATAAAATATTCTTCTGGTTATAATTGGACTACTCACAGGAATTAACCCTGCTGACAATTTTTTGTAGTTCTGATTCTCAGATACAAAGACCAAAGGGCACAATTGGATCATCTAGTCTGACCTCCTGTACCACAGAGGACATTACATTTTACGCAGCTACCCTCCTTGAAGCCCACTGCCTTGCTCCTAAGTTTGGATATAGGTCTTCTAAAGTCTATATTGATTTGGGTCATGAAGAGTTAGGAAATTCAACATTGGCCTTACTATCTTTGCAAAAGTTAAACACATTCCTTTTGAAATTTCTTTTATTTGGATTTCCTGTGCTTAACTTTCAGCCATTGGTTCTTATCATGTACTCCTCTGCTCATTAAAAACACTCCTTGTATGTGGTATTTTTGTGCATGGGTAGTAATTAATCACTGAGAAAAATATTTCTTGGTAAGCTAAATCTGTGGAGCTCTTTAAATCTAAAGGATCATCCTCAGGCTTCTGATCGCTTTTGGCTCTGTTTCTCGCTCCCTTTCCCACTGTTCTGGACACCTTTTTAAGCAAAAAGTGAGCAGTTCAAATTTTGGTTCTGATTAAGTATACACTGCAGAATTGCCATTAGCTACACTAAATCAATGTGGCTTTGTGCTAAAATTTGTCATATATTCCTATTTATTGTTACCTTTTATTCCCAGAAGATCTTTTGGATAGTTACTCTTTCATGTGATGGCATTCCTATCCAAGATGATTAGAATTCAAATTACAAGAATTAATATAACATTATCACTTACATTTTCTCATTCCATTTGGGTTTTCTGCTACCTAGCCATTATCTCTTGCATTACAGTGTAAGTTCTTAAATCCTAAGTTGGTACAGCACATTGCAAAAATTAAGTTCGTGATGAGGATTCCTCCATAACAGCAATACATGATGTATATGTAATAGAATATCCTAAATATGCAGGGTATATATGTTACATCAGCTGATACTGATTCGGCAAATGTGTTGAAAAGCTGCAGACAGAGGCCATATATGCCAGGAAAGAGGGAAAGAATCTCAGATGGTGTAAATAGTGACAACTTCACTGCCTATAATCAAGCCATGATGGTTTACTCCAGTGGAGTAACTGACTGTAAGAACTTGAAACCCTGAAATATTTCCATCTTAGAATCTTCAAGTCTGTGTGAATGGATAGTATTATTATTCTTGAATGATAGTGTCAGGTGGATTCAATTTGTTCCAATCAGGCTAGGAGATGTGTTACAGCCTCTTGCAAATTAAGGTCATGGACAAAAAGATTATGTTTGAAAATACCTTAGAAACAAGATTGGGGTAGAAATAAAGGATGTTTCCTGCAAATAGGCAAGTGCAGGTCCTTGATGTATTTACATTGTTTAGAGTTTTGTGGGAACAAAGATTTTCTGGGATGAATTGTTCTTAATTTTTCATCCTGCAGTTTATGTGGTTTTTGTTTTGCTTTTTAAAACATATAATCTGTTACTTTACTGGGAAACTAGTCCTGCAATATGACAGGTGTGTCACTTTTTATTTCACTGAGGACCAATACCACATTTGCTTCTATGATTCCTCTGATATTTCCATTGTTTTCTATGACTGGATGAATTATTTAGCCAGGTCCCTTCGTACTGAAAAAAAAGTATCACATTGATTCTTGATTGTTTATTATTGGTTAATCCAAATATTCTTTTTTATTTTACAGGTTGGGCGGAGAGTGGATTGAGAGCAG
>NW_010271293.1:0-59159 GCF_000690775.1 Eurypyga helias
TTCTCCATCCAGCCTGTACTTGTATGCAGCCATTTCCTTATCCATCCTATGGTACATCCATCAATTCCATATCTCTCCAGTTTCGAGACAAGGATGTCATGTGGGACAGTATCGAAGGCTTTGCACAAGTCCAGGTAGATGACATCAGTTGCCCGTCCTCTATCCACCAGGGTCGTGACCCCATCGTAGAAGGCCACCATGTTCATCAGGCACGATCTGCCCTTGGTGAAGCCATGTTGGCTGTCACCAGTCACCTCCTCATTCTCCATGTGCCTCAGCATGATTTCCAGGAGGATCTGTTCCATGACCTTGCCAGGCACAGAGGTGAGACTGACTGGAATCAGAGACCTCTGTATTTCCCCGGGTCCTCTTTTTTCACTTTTTAAAGCTGGGGGTTATGTTTCCTCTTTTTCAGTCAGCAGGTCCCCAGCCCGCCACGACTTTTCAAATGTGATGGATAGAGGTTTCACAGCCCCATCCGCCAGTTCTTTCAGGACCTGCGGATGTATTCCATTGGGTCCCATGGACTTGTGCACCTTCAGGTTCCTCAGACGTTCCCGAATCTGTTGCTCTCTGACCATGGGTGGCTCTCCATTCTCCCAGTCCCTGCCCTTGTCTTCCATGACTCTGGGGTACGGCTTGCACCCTGGACACTGAAGACAGAAACCATTCTATGTTTCTTTGACCCATCTTCACTTCACTGGATAGTTAGTCAGGGTGGTTTGATCTTTAAATATAAAAGTGTCATTCTTTCTTGGAAGATATCTCGAGGTTAGACAGTAACAGTTATTACAGGAGATGCAGACACTCACTTTTAAAACTCCTGTTCATGACTTTGCTGGAAATAGCTCAGTGTGGGGTAGAGCTGTGAGTCAAAGGGTGCTCCGTTCTCACCACAGTTCTGCGGTTCTTTTCAGGAATGCAAAAACCACTGGGATGCCGGGGGTCTTTTTCCTTAGGTGTCCTGTATCAGACAGACTTGTAAAAAGATACAGTTCACCTGGGTTTTATTAGCAGAATGGAAAGGGAGCTTATCCAGTTCCTCTGCTGGGAAGGGTGAGCTAGTGCAGGAGGCCACCCTGCAGTTCCTGCCCATGATTTCTTGGCCATTTTTTTCAGTAAACACTAATTTTTTTTGGAGTGGTTTCATTGCTCAGTGGGTTTCTCTCACTAATGAGGGAGTCTTAATAGGCAGGAAATCTAGAAAAAGAAATTAACCATGTCCTCCAGCATTCAGTCAAGGTGGAGTGACCTCTAGCCATGAGAATAAGGGACCTGCATTTCCCTGGCTTTGTTTTCTGTATCCTGGAACTTAGTTATTTCTAGGGGATTTTATTCCATGGGTGTTTAAAAGGAAATTACTTTTTGCATGCTTAGGAAAGTCTTGCTCTTGACCAAGTATAGTTTTGTCAAGGTGTATTAAGAAGTAAAAAAATTAACAGGGTGTAATTATGGGCTTTTGAAAACTAAGGCAGAGTTCAAGTAGTGTTATCCTGTTGGTGGGGGATAGGAGGGCTGAAGAGAGGTGTTCAAAGGGCTCGACTGTTTTGGGAAAATCCGTTTTCTTCCTGTAGGATTACACAACAATTTTGGAGAAACTTTGTTTCCTGAAGAAATAGGTAAGGTCAAGTTTTTAACCAGCTTGACATTAACGACATCTTTTGGGGTCTTGTTACATCTATGATCACTATTAAATGTTCTTCTTCATTTCCAGGTACTGATGCTTTCTACTTTAGTCTCATTTAGATACACTATAATCCACCCACAATGGGAGACCAAAAAATTGAATTTCTATCATCTTCGTAGCTAAAACAACTGTAATAGATCCTTTAAGATCCTGTACCTGCTGTAACCTCTAAGTTTCTACTACAATGTTTAAAAAAGAGGCTTTAAAACATGATCCTTGTTTTGCAGAAAGCACTATAACCATGCTCTGGAAAAATAAAAAAATGGCACCTGGCTATTACCTTATTACCTTTGACCATCACCCAAAGGGGTGTGATAGATAGAACTACAAGACTTCCCTCTCTCACATGAGCAACTAGCTGAAGAAAAAAGATGCGTGAACACTCCTCCCCTTGCTGTTGTGTATGCTGTGCTGGTACACCATGCAGCTTTCTGCCAAGTCAGAGGGGACACTTATGTGTTATTTATGCGGTCGTCAAGGATTTCACAGACAGTGCTACACATCATGTGCTGTCTTCCCAGATCTTGTGAAATATTGTCAGGGGCAAGGGCTCCTCTGAAAGAACAGTCCCAAACATCTGATGTAAAAGTTTGTTCGTGCTTCTTCTAGTCAGTTTTTCTACAGAGTTGTGCAGGCTATTCATTAAAACACAAGTATCTTGTATAGAGACAGCATTAATGGAGCAATAAAAATGGAGTATGTGCTCAGATGCCTCCTAGCTCTTATTGACCCAGTTGTCAGTGCAGTTTTCCAAAAGAAGATGACTGAAATTCTGCTGGATCTGCTGCAGTCCATCTGGTGAGTGGGGAGTTTTGGAGCAACACCACCCTTCACTGCCAAGACTAGTAGATGTGTTATTTCAGTGTAAGTAATAAAGTCATGCCTGAGCAGTTCCTCTGGGCTATTTCATCAACATGACAAAGTTCACCTGACTGTAACAGGGCAGATGTACTTAATGAGGATCTTCATGAGGCACTGGAGCTGTGCCTGTCAGGAGGATTAAGTCAAAGGAAAGAACTTGGGCAAACTGTTGTCTTGTGCTTTGGCAGAGGCTCATTACAAATTTGAAGCAGGAGAAAATGGGCCCAGAAGCTCTTTCAAGCTCTGTGAAAAAGAACCACAAGCAGAGAAAACTTGCATTTTCTTTGGCCCTCAGCTGCTTGGAGGAACCCATATGATGGAATGAGCACAAGGAGAATGAGTTCATTCCCTCTGAAAGGGCAAAAATCAGAACTCTTCAAACAGGGAAAGGAGGAGCTTTTAACTTGCTGAGGATAGCTGAGGAATCTAGTAATTATTCTGGCCAGGTTTATGCTAGAAGGGCACTGTCAAGTACTTTATAAAACAGATTATAAAACTCTTCAGCACTTCGGCACTTTCTCGTAAATGCATGAAAATAATTATTCCATTTCTAGTTGCAGCCTTCACCATTTGGCAGCAATCTGTTCTTCCTCCTCACTTTAATTTATATTTCAAAAATGCCATTACACATACATTGCACATTCGATCTGTTCTTTGGTGGCTTCTAAGTTCACCTCTGGCTATCTGCTCCACAGAGAACCAAGTTTCAGCTTGAAGCAATTACATATAGATGAAGGGAGGAAAAAAAAGTGGTAAAGAGAAAGGAAATTAAAATATTGGTACGAGAATTGCATCTGTTTGAATACTCTTTTGGCCATGATCATCATCACAAAAGCTGACACGATACAGGAAAGATTATTGCTTTAATTACATGTTTAAGCCCTCTGAAGGACAGGTTGTCAGAATCACATTTCACGAACAATAACCTCAGCCACAGGAGCTCATGGGAGTGAGAGGGTTGATGACAGGGCCAAAGGGTGATTAGGAAGCAACTGTAAATCAGGAAGGGTTTGTTTTCCATGACTATGAGTATGTCCTGTGCCAATCTCCATGTGTTTGTGTGCGTGCTTATGTGTAAGGGGGGGTGAAAAGGAAGTGTGTGGCTCCCTTAGCCTTTTCCAGTAAACCTGTCACCACTAAGTGAATTTAAAATTAACTTCTGGTGAAAGGGCAGCTCCAGAGAGGGGAGAGTTACCTCTATATTCCCAAAGACCCTCATATTCTTCTTATTCTGACATGCTATTGTACTATACAATGTTTCCCCATATAGGGATCAATTCTGTGCTCCTTTTCAGTATTGTGAATTCATCAGTTCTTTCCAACCCTGCCATGGGCTCAGGGAGCCTGCACTAGGTCCCCTCTCTGGACTGTAGGAATGGCATCCTTTGGGACACTGGGTCTCAAGCCTTTACCTCTCCCAGTTTAGAAAAGACCTATTCTCTCAGTTTTTGAGTCAGTCTTGGTTTTCTGGGTCTGCACAGCAGTTTCTGGATTTCTCTTGGGAGCTGGTGGCAGCTTTCGTCAGGCAAAGTATTTATTAGGAACTGCCATCTGCACAAACACAGTGGGGGAAAGGGCTGGCTAAAAAGCAGCTTTCTAGCAACAACAACAACAAAAAGGGATCTGTGCTTATTGTGGAACACAAGCTGAATGTGAGCCAACAGTGTTGCGAAAAAGGCACTCTAGGAGGCATATTGTCTACACAACACATTAAGTGGCCCTTCAAGTCTTCTTAAGCTCTTGAAGCCTCAGCTGGAGCACTAAGTATTATTTGGGGTACGATAATTAAAAAAGTATGTGAACCAGTTGGACACAGACCACAGAAGAACACTGAGAATGATCATATCTTGGGAGAAAAAGGTCTTCAGGAAGGTGACTGAACAGGGGGTGGCTTAGCCTAGAAAGCAAGAAACTAAGGGGAACATGACATCTGCCTTCAATGTATCAGACAAATATGGAAGGGAATAAAAACAACCGCTTTGTATATGTTACCTATAAAAAGTAACAGGTCTGTATTGCAGAAAGTGAGATTAATTGAGATAAGAGCAAAAACATTCTCAATGCCAAAAGTCATATGTCTGTGGAATAATTTATCCAGTAGATGTGGAAAATCTTCCCCAGTAAAAGTATGTATAAGCAAACATGTTAAACAGACGCTGATGACAATGACATCACTTACAGATGATGGAATAAATGACATCTCAAATTTCCTTCTATTCCTATTTCCTACGGATCTTTGTTTTTCTCATCTTAAGTATAAAAACAAAGCATAGCAAAATGCAGGGCTTTTCAAGAGGTATATATGTGCATTTCACATTACTGTCTGCCCACGCTGTTTTGGAAAGGAAGGTAGACCCAAATTCTTCAGACTGCTCCATCATGGATCATTGTGTAGCAATCTGAAAGCCTTCCTCTTGGAAAAGAGAGAGAGACTTTTTACCTGACCTGGGTCATCAGTTCTCCAAGTCCTTACATTTTTAAATGAGTTTGGTAGGCTGAGTGAAAAGTCACCTAAGTTATGGATCTCACAGGATTTTCTTGTAACCTGCAAGTTTTCCCTGCTAACTGTCCTTTCGTCACTTTGTGACGAATTGTAAGGACTGCTAGAAAACACAGACGAAAGGAAGACAATGTCCCTTTTTTCCTACATTTTTTCCTTGATTATTTATATATAAGCTGTACAGGAAATCTCCTACTCACTGAAACAACACACTCTGTACGTAAATTATAGAACATAGCCACATCTGCCCCTAAAGATTTTTGAATGTTACTATACAGTCCACATCATTTTACGTCTGACAGAAACCGCAAACTAACCTGTTAAATCTTGTCTTAGTTCCTCTCCCTAAATGTGTTCTGTTTAATTGAATAAAGACTACACTGAAGGAAAGCAAGCTGTGAAGGCTTTTTTTTTTTGTCCTCTCCCAAAGTATTTTCCCAATCTAGACTTTAAAATGTAGCACAGTGTATGAATAAAAGACATTTCTTCAAACTAATTTCATCTATAGAAATAAGTCAAGTGGATTAGAGGGTCACTGTCAGGTCAGTTCAGGCTTACTGTTCAGTTTTTGTGGAAAAAGGAAATGTGACAGGTGAACCAACCTGTTCCATGTTGAATCATTGTGATATCTCTGGTTCTGATGGTAGCATGTATCCTCTAAACCTTAACCGCATATTATGCAATTGAATTATGGGGTGTGCAAATCACTTAGCTTCATAGCAATAGAACTTGCAATTTACCTTCTTTTTAACATAGTTTTTAGAGCAAAGGAAATCAATGGAGTTATAGAAGATTGTATTTCAAAATAAATTGTTGTGTTCTACTTACCTATAAGGCCAATACAGCTGAAAGTTTAAAATATGCATTGATTTCTGAATCCATCTTCTGCAAAAAAGTGCATCCAGAGGACAAATATCAGCCACTTATTACAGGAGCTCCCATGTAGGCAATGGAAAGAACAAGTAATGTCCAGGATTCCTTGCCATGCTCTGGTATGACAAATCTCCTCCCAGAGGTTCCCAGTTTTCCTTCATTTTCTATAGAAGGAAAGCTTCCATGTCTGAGTTAGTTCTCTCTCAGATGTTCTAAGTAAGGTGAGAATAAATATTTTGAACTGGTCCCAGGCAGTCTGATTTTTAGGAACAAATTATGAAAAAGAAAATATTTAGTATCAGAAATACTTATTTTACTAGGAAAAGTAGCAAAATCAGAGCTAGGTTTTCTCAGTGGTGCCCAGTAACAGGACAAGAGGCAATGAACACAACAGCACAAACTAAAACACATGATATTCCAGCTGAATGGAAGAAAAAAATATTCCCTTTTAATATGGTCCACATTTAATAAATGAAGGAACTAGCACCCTTTTTTTTTTTTTTTTTTTTTACTTTAGCACGAGTGTGTAACATACATTAAAATCCTTAGAGCTTAGGAGTACTAGGAGTAAAGCTATTATATTTACTGACTCTGTAGAAAAGTTGAACAGTCCAAAGAGGTAAATTTAACTGTTTACAGAATATCTGTTTTAAAAATAAACAACTAAAGAACCCACCAGTACTGAATGGTATAGAAAGGATTATATGTATTTCCCAGGCTATAGTTATCTTTACTTAATAATATGTATGTAAATTCAGATAGGAGAAATCTAAATGTGAAGCAAGTATTTTCTTCCTAATATTTTCTTCCCAGTATCTAGTTTGGAAAATTGTTTTCCATGAAAGATAAATACATTTAATGAGGGTTCTTAGAATTATACTTTTTTAAAATAAAGACAGCTAAAATTTCCCACTAAAGTTTCCATTTGATATGCATACTGTCCAGAAACATTCTGCAAAATTTCTTTCTTCTCTGTGCAGTAGAGTTCAAGTACTTTTTCTATTTTGGACAATCTGAGATAAATGTTCATACTAAAGAAACAACCTGTTCACTTCCAGCCACTTTAATTAAACAAAATCTAACCAATGCTTTTTCAAAATCCAGTATTAAAAGGCTATTGGAAGTTCATGTTGATGCATTTATCTGTGATGCAAAAACAATTATTAAACTTGCCACGTACCACAGAGAAGTGAAATGACATGGAAGACCTCTAAAGTTCAAATTAATTTTACACATATTCTGTGACCTTTTCAGATTTCCCAGTTACAGTATTTCTGGGAGCATTTGTAGAGGTAGGTAGGACAGTTGTTCTTATAGGAGAAACTCAAGAGAGAAAATATGGTCTCTTAGAAATCTAGTAACTCACACTATGCAAACACAGATGAAATATATGCAGGAATTCTGATATAAATTGTTGTACACAGCACCAAGGGTTGGCTCAAGATGATGCAATATAGCTATCTGGAAGGAATAATTACTATGAGGATGTAAAATATATGTGTTTGGTCAAAAGTGCATATATTTGACAATCTGCCAAGATGAGCCTTATATACACAAATTTTGATCCTGCAGTGTTATTTATAGCATTGATCACAACCTTAATTAGTAAGACAACTGATATATGTAAAATTTGCAGGATGGTAACTGGAGGGTGTGCACTTCCTATGACATCCTGTCAAGACACTAGTTTCACCTTTGATTTTCTGACCTCTTCCCTAAATTTAAAGAGTTCTTGCTGCTTTTTATTTATCACCTTTCAAATCTGCAACATATTTCAGCGACAAATATAAGTTTGGAATGAGATATTTATTTTAAAAGGCAATATAAAGGAAATACATTTATTATTAATGGTATTTATCTGTAACATTTTGTCATGAAGGAGTAGACTGTTTTGAAAGATGATAAGCAGATCTCTTTACAATTGCATTTTTTGCATGATACGGTGTTAAGACCATTTATCTTCTTTCTTCATCTACATCACGAAAAAAAGAGTTGAAAATAGTGAGAGAGAAAAAGAGGAAAGTAGGAAAAGTGGGGAGAAACCCATTTACCTAGGAAATTCCAGGTTGTTCTGTGACCATGAAAACAGTGTCTTGTAGCTCAGCTACATTGAAGCCGCTGGCATAGACCAAGGAGAAGGGGAAACTGAATCTCAGCTGCCCTCATTGCAGCTGGGTGCTGCTACTGCTGGGCCACTTGGTGGACCAGGAAATACATCTCCTCTTCGCTGTTGAGCAAACATTTCACCCTGGATGAATTTGGCTCATACAACGCTTCACAGATTGATTCTGGCACATCTGTGGATTTGAAGAAAATATTCTTTTATTTGGTTTTGTGGTCAACTGTATGTACATTTTTCTATCTGGCAACTTTTGTGAAAGCTATGAATACCACTACACCAGCCAGCCAGAGTAAAAGTGTCTGTCTGTGACGGAAGAAAGTTACTGAGATATCAGCAAAGATTAAAAAAATAGAGAAAATTATGGAATTCTGGCTGAAATCCAATCTATGGAAAACTAATTACATGTGAAGCCATTACATAAGGCATATGTTTCTGTTCATTTCCTTTGTGTACCAAGTCAGTCTGACTTGATTGTAATCTGAGAAGGCTTTTATCATCTACAGTACAGCTCACTGTAGGGTTAAGATTAGAAAATGGTGGTATAACACACAGTTCAGTGAACGTAATCTGTGGTATTGCTTGCTGGACAATGCTGTCATCTTAAGAAAAACGCAAAGTCCAGGGGTCACAGTTTCAGAAGGGTGCAAGGAAATCAGTCTTAGACTGATCCATATTGCCTTTAGTTTAGGAAGAATTATGGAGAAGCCTGAAGAAGCCTACCTGCCAAGAGCATGGCAAATACGTATCTAAAATACTTGTAGACCACCCAACTTTTGCCTTTCGTACAGGCATTCACATCTGTGATCTCTCTTTGGGAGGAACAGATGTACAGAGTAATTAATACAAGCCCAAAACAGTAGGAAACACCCCTTGATCTTGATTGGAAACACCAAGTGCGGTGGCATGAGAATATGCAAAAGTGGCTTGGAGAGCAAAAAAAGAAAGAACCGTCTTTCAGCCTCCTCCAACAAACATTTCCTGCCCCTGAATTTCTCTCAAGAAGGAACTTTTCTCTAGTAAAAGGCTATTGACCAGATGGCTAGCCTTGTAAGGCAGGAAAAAGAAAAAAAATGAGTTAAGAAAATTAATCAATATTAATTCTTATCATGACATTCCATCTATTATAAACCCCACAATATTTACGTGCAATCAAGCACAAATATTGAGACTACATGAAGAAAAAGTAATGAAATATCCATTAAGTCTGATAATTCATTCTACATATCAGTTTCAGCTCAAATTTATTTCAGAAAGCTTAACATAAGCTTGATTTAACTCAATCAAAATACATAGGGACCCACAAAGGGAGGATAGGTGTGAACCTATGTGTAGGTATTGGTGGTTTTGTACATGCTTACTTGTATGCAGGTCAGGTGCACAGGCAGAATATTTGCCTAACTGTGGGGTACTCGTTTCAAGCTATGAGATCTTAGAAGCCTAAGAATACGGTAAATTTGGATTAATATATGCAGAAAGTTTTAAGCTTAACTGTTTGTATGGAACATATTTGTAATACTTCATGATTTTTTTTAGAAGACATTTGCAATCTTTGTCTTTTCCTGATTAATTTGCTTATTAACCAATCTCTTTCCTTTTACAAGGCCTCCTCACATATACAGCTGAAACTTGAAATACAGAAGTACTTGCCCAAATCTCAAAAAAAACCCAACAAACAAACAAACAAACAAAAAAATAACCACTCAGCCTGCCACTAATTAATTCACATAAGGTATTCTCCAGATGCCAACACCATGACTTTCATCCCCATAGCATCTGGGGTGGCATGCTTTTGGGCAAAAAAGAGGTCTTACCACAGTGTCTTAAAAGTTACTGCTTTTTAACTATAGTGATGATAGAACTGGCCAGTTCCCTACCTGAGCAAAATTTCCAGCAGGTATGCACTCCTGTGATGGCTGTTATGACTACTACCCTCACGTTTTTCCTTTCAGTACTATTCTTGTAAACAGGGATCATGATCATGAAGAACACTGGGCATCAAAAGTCTCATTTGGTCACTCGCTAACGGGCTAGTCCAATAAGGGCAGAAAACTAATATGTTGTTCCTAAAGCAGCAATAACTGCCCACCTCAGAGTCAAATGGAGGAGAGATTCAGTACCGTTCTGAGATGCCTGTGAAGTTTTAGATGGTACGAGCGATGGAACAACTGTTTTACAGCTTCTGCAACTCACTAAAGTCATACAAAAATGTGTTCTTTCTGTGCAGTGAGGTATAAACTACATTAAAACTTTTATGACAAATGCTTCTATGGTAAAACAGCTTATGTTTCTATGAAAAGGCTCAGAAGTGAGATATCTGCCTCACTGATGGTAAACTCACTAGCATGGTATTTTTTTAATGCACTGATAATTCTAGTCAAGCATAATTAAAGACTCAGCAATCATCAGAAAACCAAACCAAACCAAACAAAAAAAACCCCAAAACAACAAAAAAACCCCCAAACAACCAAACAACCAATCAAAACCCCAGACATCTCATATGAAGAATCTGAGACAAATATTTGACAGCTACTGCTGGGTTTTTTTGTTGTGTTTTTTTTTTCTTTCTTTCTTTTTCTTTCTTTCTTTCTTTCTTTGTTTATGCCATTTGTGCCATTCATGCCAGTTACTCATCTGTTTTCTATCTCAATTATGCTTGGCTATTCTGTGTTTAACCAAGTTGTTTGTAATACTGTGCTCATTTGAACCAATGGGAAAATTAAAGTTGGTCTAGTACATTGTTTCCAAACTGGAAATATTCCTGTTCATGTAAGACATTGTACCCAGGTTCTTAAAGTTTCCAAGTGATAAAGTGTAGACTGCAACAGGAATTTTCATTGCTGATGCAGCTCTCCTAAACAGATAGAGACAGGTAAGGAGCTAGCATGTATGCTCTCAGTGCTACAATATAGAATTCACAAGGTAAGTACAGTTGTATAAACATTGACAACTGATTCCCACATACATTTTTTTCAAATCAAACCTTTTTCTCTGCAAAAAACTTGACTGAAGAATACTGTAAAATTAATTTACTACAATTTACTATTTAATTCAATCTGGAATAAAAGTTTAGATAAGAAAAGGGAATAAATGCAAATAAACCAAAGAATTGTTGGAAAACATTCCATTCAGATGAGAAAGGTTTACTCCACAATTTTAGCTGGAAATGAATATTCGTTCCAACACTGAGGAGAGCCTAGTGTTTCATTAACTACTGATTTGTGGTGATCTAATTTGGGAATTTTATTTTCTAAACCAGATGTTTCCTTTATTACACTTCTCTCATGTACAGGGAAGAGCAGATGGGAAGGTGTTGTCCTATCTTCAACACATGTTCAGAATTTAGTCTTTTATTTGTCCATTGCTTTTAAAGTCTTCAGGTCTATTGTATATTCTACTAGGTCTCCTCTTCTTCCTTTTGCCTTCTTCATCCTCCCATGAAAACCAAAACTAACCATTCAAAACCCTACAAACCCAACAAGTCTATATACCCACTGACGTTAGCAACAAACCCACATACACAAATACTGAGTAAGAATTTGTTCCACTGAAAAATAATAAAATAAATAAGGGAAAACAGCTAAATTAGGATCTTAAAAAAGCTGCTGATTAAAAAGAGCTAGTACCTAACTTAAAGTTAATTCTAGGTGTTTTGTTTTCAAGTATTTAATGACTGCAGGCTTGTGCTAGAGTAGTGTGCCTCCAGCATATTTGTTACTGAGGTCTGGGTTCATCTTGTCCTCAAGTAGGTACCTGATTGAACCACAGATATTAGGAACAGAATCACCCTTTGCTGTCTCCCTCCCAAGGAAGGAGGGAGCAAGGGCAATTTGGCCCAGCCAAGATCTGGTGGGAAGAAACTCCTGTATTGACTGAAAAGGGAGAGTGGTGCTTTGGGGTCTAGCTGGTTGAAGTGAATCTGACCCAACAACCATTTTCAGAAAAGTCTGGAAAGTACCTTTCAGCTCTCCTTTCTATTATCACTATGGTTGTACACCAGTAACTCAGCAGAGCTGTGCTTATGTAGAGTAGGTCAGATAACAGCGTGTAGACTTACATATGAGCCTTTGCACTAGTCAGTATTTACAAATGCAAAGCCATACCTGAAGAAGAATGAGGCAGGCTGGGATCTTTAGCTTTCATTTTAGAGGAGAAAAGTCTGACATCACGAATTCTGAAAGAAAATCCATCAGTTCTTCTATTCTTGCAGGGCAGAGCGGAATGAATTAAAAACAAAAGTAAAATAATCTAGAACAACTTTAAAAAACATTAGAGAACTATTTTAAAAAACTTTATTGATAAAAGTTTCAAAATACTGATAAGGTTTAATTTCAGTATTAGAACAAAAATTTAGAAAATTTCCTCTCACACCTGATTTCCAGTGTATTAAAATGTCTAGGAGAAAGAGATTGAGATAGAGTTCTTTTTATTCCCGCATAAATGAAGTTGTGAAAAGAAGATTTAAATTTCACCTTTCAAAAGTTTCATTAAAATTAGGACATTTTACCTTTGATATGTGTACATATAATTTTTCAGCTGTTTTCCATAATGTAAAAAAGGTGATGGTATGTTATGCACCCCTGTTTTTTTTGAAGCCGGGTACACCACAGTAACAGGCTTAGTCTGGAAGCAGTGTGTATAGCAGAGTGGCATTGTAATGCTGCGCATTAACGTAAATCCTCATTGACATTCCACTGTGCCACTCACTGTATCGCTTACTAAGTCTCTTTATAGACCTCTGAAGACTGGTAGTGAGGTTCTTTAGGCTTCTCTGTAATGTAAAACATTACAGAGCAAGGTTTTAAAGGGTGGGAGATAAGGGAAAGCTTAGAGTATATTTTTCAATGCCTTGCTGCTTTTACCCACACTCACTCTTTCATTGTTAAGTGTCGTGGTTTAAATTAAAACCAGTACAGTACCAGAGTTCTGGTGATAGTATTTCTACGATGGATTTGAGTCACCCTTGAACAAATTCAAACACCATTAATCAGGAATTTCAACTTAAATGTAGTTTTGTCCCATGAACTAATTAAAAATATGTAATATATTAGTATTATTTATGTAATATATAAATGGTGATAATTTTTGCTCTATTTTTTATGTTATTAAAGAAGTGGATTTAATTGGCCAATAAATGCATCCATTAATCTATCCCTGTCTATTAAACTATCTACGCTGCTATGATATGACAGAAATGCCTTCACAGCTTTGCGGGCTCCTTATGTAGGTTAAGTGTCCTTACTGTTCCATGAGACATTTTTGTTTGTTAAAGTGTTTTGCTACTGATGGATGGGCACCAAATGCGATACTTTTGGTTAAAAAATATTTGAAGTTCAAAATACGGTACAATTCCTCATAGTAGTATAGATTTTCAACCTGAAGATATTAACGCTGTTCAGATCTGCATCCTTTGTTTTTCTACAACTCCAAAGGACTAGCTTCCATTCAGAATTAATATGAAGATAGAAGAAAATGGCTACTTTTCAGGTGCACTAAAAATGCACCCCATGCTGCTTGTAGGCTGTACTTAGCTGTCTTCAAGACTTTTCTCAACAGAGAAAGAAGAGACTGAGGAAAAACTTGGACAGCATAAGCCTTTCTGCTTTGGGGACTGTTATGTTCTGTCCAGCAATTGCAGTTCATGGCTCTGGCATAGGTGCAAAGGATCAGTTTCTTAGGGTCATCTTGGGCTTTAAAATACTTCAAGAGCTGGGTGGACCACAGGGCCCATTGACAGCAGTGTGGTGTTAAGGTAGCGGTGGCATTGAAAGAAAGACATAGCTCTTATCCTGGGGCTGTTTTTCAATATCCAATGCTGCAGAGCAGAAAAGAAAGTGTTTTGGGTAAAAAAAAAATTGTCATATTCTGGTTGGGATTCACACCTCCAGATTTTGTCTGGGTGTCTGTGTACCTGCCCAGTCCTTCCTCACAGACTCACAAGAATGCATGTGGTGACCACAGCACTGCTTTTTTATTTCGCACCTTGGAAGTGGGAATGTGGAAGATCCAGATATGTACCTCCTTCTCTGTCTGGAGACATCCTGGCACCGGAATTAACATGTCAGTAAAAATGGTTACTCTCTCCTGAATCACTCCTTGTTATCATGGTTTACATAGATGTTCTCTGGTCTCAGAAGGCAAGGAGTGAACAGATGAGCCTCTTACGAAGTCTGTCACATGACAAGGACAGAGGAACATTTCCACCCCTTCTCTGAACAAAGACACAACTAACTCAGGCATATATTCATTCACCATGCTCTGTCTAATCATTCTTATTGAATCTGGACTCCCAGTTAAGGAAGACAGAGAAATGTGTAATCTGCAAATCTTGGTAGAGCTTGGGCCTATTTATTGAGCGTTTATGGGCATGTTCAGAATCAAATACTGCACCATCCCAAAGAACAGAGGGCAACAGGGCAGCCTGTAGACCTTAATCATCTCCTAGGCCAGACAGTCATTACAGGGGAATTGTAAGTATCTGCATTTTCAACAGGGCACCCAAGGTGGTGACTGAACCTATTGTGTTCCATTTGTAGTCATAGCCCTGCACCATATGTGTCTCCAAAATTACACTATGGAAACACTTTTGCTGCTGTGGTACTGCTTGTTTTTACTAGCTTATTTTAAAAGCATTCCATTTGACTAAATCACTTACTTTAAATCCCGAACAATAAATAATTATTAACTTCATTTTTTCACTGGAGGCCAATCTTTGCTTATATCAAGAAGAGTTTTTCCATTACATCTATAAGCAGCTTGGTTAGTCTTGCTACTAGTGGGAAAGCAGTCCTTTTTCCCATCTAATGCTGGATCATTTCTCTTCTACCCTTTCTCTCACACGAGAGTTCCTTTTTCTGGTACAAAGAGGAACTTAGTTACAGCTGTAAATATGCATATTTCACATCTGTCACCCATCATTTTAGGCATAGGCAGTAATGATTGACATGTATTGTGTAGTTCTATAGATTACTTTAAAGGACCTCTGCTTCCACTAGAGCAGTGACTGGGTTACATTTTTAGCATTCACTTCTTGTAATTACAACCTTTCTTTGGCTTAGGGTTAAATATTTGCAACTATCTTCAGGGGGACGGATTCACCCACCATAGCTGAATATCCAAATTTACTTCTCTTTATTTTTTTATATACAGTGAATTTGGCTGGTCTGCTCAATGATCCATTTGCCTCATGTCATGTTTAGGCTAACTGCTATTGTCCTCACCTTGTGCACAATTAGAGAAGGTCCATTAAATAGGGATTGGACCACTGATGTTAGCACAGCTGAGGACCAGGACCAGGACCTTCATTATATATATATATAGTGCCATTGCTTTAAAAGAGATAAATGAGTGTGTGAATAGCATCCATATGCATATTTTTACTTTATGTGTGTGGTTTTTATATTCTGTGATTAACTCCTCCATCTTGGAATATGTACGTGTTATTTCTGTTTAATTTAATCTGAAAAGCGATTAAAATTTCTGGCTTGCCATGTGACATATTACCATAGAGTGACATATGTAATTCACCACTAAATTAAAAAATCTACTTTGTCATTTTTTTTCCAGAGCGATCTGGCTACCATTTGGGAATTGATAGTATAGAACATTTTCTTTTAGCACTTTTTTTGGAAAAAAAGTAATGATCATGCCTCTAGCCTACCAGTTATTACACAGGGCCAAAACTATACTGGCTAATGGTACTGAACATGAATCTGCTGTGAGAGTTCACCTACCATTGGCTTTACTGGTCTTTGGACAAATCTGTGCGAGTACACATACAGATGGAATGAATTTGGCTCAAGGCACATAAACTGTTTAGAAGCAAAATTGCTTTAGAAATGTTGCATTATTATGAGTAGTATTTCTTACAGGATTTTTACTTATTTCAAAAAGCATAGTTTACACTACTCATTTATCTTTCACATCTGATCTCTCACATTGCTTACATAAGACAATAACTTTCCTGTTTACCTTTTATTAAAATATATTAGCTAAATCCTGAAGATGTGGTTTAGACCAAAAGAAGAAGGGAGATGATTAATAGTAATTTATTCTTTCCTCCAAAGATAACATTTATGTGAATGTTAAATAAAATGATCAAGCCTGCATTTGCATGTCATGTGCTTCCTCTTGACGCTGAACTGTCTTTTTCTTTCTTCTTGTGCAATTCTTGGATCAGTTTTAACATAGAAACAGAAACACAAGACAGCCATGATATTTCTGGCAGTCCTTCCAGACCAATTGGCGTAAGAAATGCCTAGACATCATCCTCCTCAAACCCATTGGCTGTGAAATTTTCAGGGTAGCTTTGCAGAGGCAAATGGTTGGATAAAGTAAATAAGGATGCGTCTATGTTTCTCTAGTGTCAATGCTTTTGCTTTTGTGGAAGCGTGGCCCTACTCAGACTGAAAGTGTATCCCTTACCCTTGAGAACATACTGCTCTCTTATTGTTGAAAATCATTAACAAAATCTGTCCAATGATCTGCAGTGATACTGAGTATGTGGAGAAATGGGGTTTAACAAGTGGAAAGCAGCTCAAGAATATTTTAGAACTCTTATGTGAATATCTTGTGCATACCTCCCATCTCCTTTTAGCCCTGGTCACGCACAATTTGACTTTAACACATTGGCAGATACACACTACATATAACTGTCCTGTAAATATGGGCTCCCTCACTCAGAAGTCTGTCATCTCAGACATAGCAATGCTGTGGTTCCCTCACTTTCTATTTCAGGGGAGGCAAATTACAGTGCAGGCAAATTTCACAAGAAAATTCCAGGTCTTGGAGGCTATTGCTTGTAAGCCTAATATCCATGAGATTCTTGATCAATCTTTTTCTGTTTCTTCTTTTTGGCAGAGTAATGTAAGATGAATAGCCATGACATCTGGTTTGAAATAAAACTTTCTAACCCACCTATTCCCCTGACTGAGAAGCTGGCAATAACCTCAGGCTATCATCCTTGAATGAACACTGTCATGTCCAATACCCAGGACTTCACATCTAAGTTTCCTTGATGCTCTGTGACTGCATGAAACTGATACTTGTTGAAAAGTTATATTTTTGTGGCACATTAAAACCACCCAGGCAAGGGCTATGTTATGGCTGTATACGCTATATGATTATGCTTTGAATATGCCCCTAAGGATCTTCTGTTAGGTATTTCACCCTTATCTATACTTAGATGCTTAGCTGGTGAAAACCAAATACGGAATTCACCTCCTTGTTATTCGCCTGGTCTCATGCATTGGAATTTGGATAAATGCTTATTCATTATTCAAAGATACAAGAGAAATGAAGTGTAAAATGAATTAATTGAAGCATGCTGTTGAATACGGGGGAAAAAAAATTAAAATAATTAATAAAGAAAAATGTTTTTCAGACATGATTTTCAACCTTTTAAAATTAACAAGCATCTATATCTATAGCTATGATTTGTACATTGCGCCAATGGCAAAATTCAGGGTGCACTCAGCTCTGAGCACATCTTGTTTAAAGTAGTTATTCTGGAAATCAAATGGACACCCAGAAAATTAGTGAGCTGGAAGACATCTGGAGGACACTAAGAGTAATTCATTGTTATATGAATTTACATTACTCTTTAAAGATTTGAAAGTTATTTCTCTTAAATACATTTTATATTTCTTATCAAGGAGATGGAACATTGAAATAAACTGAAATTTGAAATGTAACTTGTATTTTATAGAGAACTTTAAAATCTACAGTCTGAATGGCAATTGAAGACATCTTAAGCTATTTTTTTCTATTTACTGTTGATATTAAACATATTTTAAAATTGAGAAAAGAAATCTTCTCATCTTGATGCCACCCAGATGTTGATTAAATAAGCCCTTAAACCTCTTAATTATTTTAGTTTTATTTAAATTTATTTTCATTTAAATTATTTTCAGTGATAATGTATGTATAATCTATGAAATGCAGTAGTGGGCTGCTGCCTTTATGAAGTGCAGGAAATGTTTGGATCTTTTCTTATGTGACTTCCAGAATGCAAACTGGAATATGAAATAATTGATATAGCCAGAAGTTTATCTAGAAAAGGTACATGTGATTACCTTCCAACCTGAATTATCCTATGAACCTATGAGTGTAATAATCCCACCACTTCTTCTCCTTACATTTGTTTTAGCCAACTAAGTGATTTATTTTTATACATAAACTTGGCAGACATAAAAAATACCCCCCAAAATTTCTCAAAGCAAGAAAACATTAAATGAGCCATTTTAATACTACACAGGGATTAAGAAAGTACATCAAAAAGAGAGAAAAAAATGTGTTGGATTGAAAATTTTGAAACAGTGTAAAAAAAAAATGTTAAAAACCAGTTCAGACTAATTAGATGCTGGGTGTGGCTTCAGCCTGTGCAGAGAGTTTTATTGTTCAGTAACATTTGTGAATAATCTGAAGAAACTTTTGTTCCTATGAATGTTTTCAGACACCAGATTCCAGATCTGTAAGTCATGGTTTTGTCTCAAAATGTGTTCCAATAAACAGGGAACCAAGATTCACTGTGGGTGGAGCAGATGTAGAGCTTGGCTTTTCCAGTCAGGGAACAGAACCAAAATCCTGTGGCATGGCACCTGGGGAGCCGGGGGATCAAGGGCCTTACTCAAAGGATATGTATGTATACATAATCAAGTCACAAGTTCAAACAGACTAGCAAAGACAACAATTACTCATTAATCTTTATTACCTAACTTGCTTGTAATAATAATTTCTGGTTATTAATAAATTAATGTTAAATGCAGACAACATTGTTCTTATTTTTATTTTCTCTTAATGGCCAGCCAGTTCAACCCTGCCAAAAGCATAATGCAATCATTGACTAGACTGGCTGTCCTGTATACCAAAATCCATATGCCTGCACTTAAAACCATGTCTATTCTACTTCCCTTTAAAGGCTTTTGAGAACACAATCACAATACAGTTAACAAAACCTAGAAGATTTAAACAAATCTGTTATTTAAACAAAACAATTGAAAAACAATGCCAACGTATGAATGCAGACATAAGTGGATAAACCCATCTAAATTTTACAGAGTTAAATTTAAATATATGACCTATAATGATGATCACTCAATACATTTTGTAGCCCTGAAAACTACTGACTATCAAAATGGTCCTAAAATGGAAATATCACTTGGGAGAATTAGCACAACACCAGGAGGATAACGTTCATATTAAAAGCAAGCAAAGAACATGACTAAAAAAAAAAAAAAAAAAAAAGCTGCTACGTCTGTCACTTAAACTTACAAGTAATTTAATGAATAGGAATTCTTAATCTTTCCTTCAAACTCAAGGGTGAAATTCTCTTGCAGTTTACAACGGAAGTGGTGGGGCCACTTAGTGTCTGCCACAGTGTTAGTCTCCATAGATTTGGATTGTCTGAGGAACTTAAATTAAGGATCTCTGTTTTGTAAGAGTTCTGTTAAAACCAGGATTTTTGAATTCAAAACATTCAGCTGGCATGAGGGGGAAGGTTTCCTGCTCACTCCCCCTTTGGAAGTGTTTTCTGTTCCAATATTAATTCTTTTTTTGTTGTGTTTGATGTCTAGATTTGTGTCTCCCTCTATCCCTGAGAAAACAGACTTTTTTTTTTTTTCCTCCTGATAGAGAACTCAGTGAAGCCCAGAATTCAACTAGTCTGGCCAGGAAATAAGTCTACCTCTATTCTGTGTTTCAGTATGCTTGACTATGTTCCTTACATGCCTGAAAAATCTGTAGTTTTTTGAGAAAAACCCACAATTTTGAAGGCACATCTTGTGTAATCTGCAATATCATTGGCATCCATTATAGAATATTTGAAAAACTGAAAAAAAAAAATCTATTTTTTGTGTTTTGGCGTTTTTGGATATCAGTGCTTTTCATAAAAGTCTACTTCAAGGACAAGACTCAATAAAAGAGTGAAACATCTGTTTTCCACAAAGAGGGGAACTTTCCCTCGTTAAACATGATTTAAGAATATCTTGCATTCTAACTGATCATTGATACTATTCTTTAACTACTCAAAAAATAAAAGAAAGGGAAATGGGAGCAAAATTGGAGAGAAGAAACAGACATATGGTAATTTTCCAGAGACATAAACTTATTAGGCAGCCTAACAGCACCAGCTAGGACTCTGCGTTTGATGATTGCATCAAGCATTCATTCTCTATAAATTATGAAATGTTAGAAAAATTTCCCTTTAATTTATTTCTTCTTTTAGCAACATGCTTTGAACAGTACAGGGGTATCTTCCTGGGTTATGTGGGAAGATAAGATCTGTGTTTTAAGTTGTGCATAAGAAAAGATTCAAAAAAGAATAGCTACTATGTTTAAAGTCTGAGTTTTATGAAACACTTGCTAGTCTGACTTGTGAAAAGTGCTTTCTTCTTTTTTTTTTTTCCCCAAAGAGCACTTCAAGGGGTAAAGGGCAATGGAGACATGGTCATGATATCCATGGTGATATGGACAGTTTGATCATAATTAGGGCAAGAGAAGGAATTTTAGAAACTTGGGTGAAATGTATATATAAACCTGAATCTATATGTAGTAATATGTGTTTTGATGTCATATAATTGATATTGCAAGTGACTTTATTTAACAGAACTTTGGAATAGGGAAAACTCTTTGATCAGATGGTGAGGTACATAAGTCTCATAATCAACAGGAGGAGGTTGCAACATTAAATGAGACCAGCTCATGGTTTTTTACATCTTTATCAGGGGTCATTCTGTAAAAGTAAAGCTCACATTTTAGAACTATGATTTCCTGTGTAAATTGCTTCTTTAGGAAAAAGTAGAAGCAAGAAATACTTCATACAAGTAATGGAAGATATACATGATGATTTAAAGTTCATGTTGTAGTGTTTACTTCTGTTGAGATTTATTTGTTAAAACTGAGTCTGTGGCCACTTTTTTTGAGACAGCTATTAAGCCCCGAAAATGTGTGGAAATGCAGAATAGCTGGAAACGGAGGGATCAGAGCCTTAATGATGGAGGAAGATGCACCAATGGAATATATTGTAAGTATATAAAACCTACCGTGAAGCAGACAGGGTTTCACTGCTACACATGTAAAGCAACAATTGCTCTGTGGCAAGTGGCCAGTAGGTAGCAGCTGTAGGTGGTGTGGTGCATGGCCTACAGCTTGTCTAAGTTGGAAGTGCTGTTGTTCTTTTGAACATAGGAATAGGACTATGTCCTTGGAGTCTTGTGACAAAGGAACTTCCAAGGATTGTAAAGTTTGCTTTGAATGTTTATTTGTAGTATCCAGATGTCTTTTTTTTTTCTGCTGAATCTTGCCACCAGTAAAGTTTCTTTGAAAGACACCTGTGCTTCCTGCCAGACCTGGTTACTGCTTGAACAGCCTCTCCTACAATGTTTAATTCACAGCTTTTTCTTTTCAGGCTTTGGTCCAAAAAACACCCTGCCTCGGACATCATTGTATTGGCTCTGGCTGGCACTGCTGTGGTTGATGTTGCCTCCTACAGATGGCAATACTTGGGTATGGCCCCAGATAATTTTGGAACAAGAGAAGGGTTTTCTTAACCATTAGGCACAGAATTGCAAAAGTCCCTTTTTCTGCTTACACAAAAAGGTGTGACAAGCCAAAGAAAAGATTAACAGGTAATTTATCTTTTTTAAAGATTTTACAAAAGTGTTCCGTTACATAGAACAGCTTCAAGGAGAGACTATGTTTATATGTTTACTATGCAGAAGACAGACACTTGATAGATGAGAGGAAAATTATTTATATGAGATTAATTAATCTCATTTGATTAATAAAATAGGTGTCTTTGCAAAGAGAAAGCTTTTAATATATAGCTATGAAAGTTTCATGATTAGGTTAGATTAACTGAGATTTCTGTTTCCTGTCTGATGGGAGCAGGGAGGCACAGCTGGAGACTTATTTTGGGTTGGATCCAACCTAATTCCCACAGGGAGCCTGGGTAAGGGTTTTTGATCTCCTGCCTCAGACCATACCTTCATTTCAGAATTTGTTGGAGCTCAGAAAAGGGCAAGGTCAGTTGAGCTAACTTGATTGGCATGCCACACGCCCAAGCTTTGCACCATGTCATTTCAATTAACTGTTCATTCCTATATAAAATGAAAACCCAAACAAAAAAGTCTCTCTTCTGTATTTCTGAGCCATATTGTTTAATTGCTTTTTTCCATGCAGCTTTCAGAATTAGCCAATAGTTGTAAAATGTTAGTACCTGATTTACAGAAAGAAAATGAGGTAATATTTCTAAGGATCAGGATTGCATGTGCACAACTAAGACCAGAATTTTACTTACACCATTTAAAGCTTTTCAGATCTTTAGCAGATCATAGATGTAAACAAAGGAAATAAGTATGTATCTACAATGGTTTTGAAGAAAAGGAATGAATAAATTTAGTAAAAATTTATACAGACATTAAACCAGAATATTCTTCCACATGAAAGGAAATAAATGAAACTCTAGAAGCCCCAGAAGTTGTTCAGCTAAATTTTGGTGAGATTGCCTCTGAGAGGCCTTTCTGTCTCTCTCTCTCTCTCTTTCTCTCCCTCTTTCGTCTAACCCCAAACTGCAAAGGTGTTTTTCCACTACTCCTGTCTGGGATGGGCAAGAGGGAAGAGGCCTATTTTACATTTGGGTAAAATCTTCTCCTGCTTTGGGTGGCTCACCTAGTCCTAAAACATTGCCAGATGAAATCCACTAGCCAATGACCCTGTAAAAATGGTGGCAAGCGGGCTTGCTCGTTATTTGACAGACAGTCCATTGCTGAAGGCCAGACTATGGGGTGACTTCATTGGCTCTTTTGAGGAAGGAAGGGAATTGCCTGATTTACTGTACATACCAAACCTGTTACTCATATCAAATGAAATTGTGTAATCAGTGTATGATTTTAAAGGTAACCTATCAAATGCAAATATGTGAGGTGCTAATTAAATATACCTAGTAGAAAAGATACATGTACGGCAAGAAATTGGTCCATTATATGCTGGAACCCAAGATCTGTAAAACATTTTGTCCAAAAGGTTTAAATTATTAAAAAAAATAAAAGAGAGAGATTTATTTTTCTGCATCCCAAAGCAAAACCAGGCTTCTATGATAAGAAAACCTGCAAAGCAATGCTGAGGGAAATGTGTTTTATTTTACTGTAATCCACCAATGATTTCTGATGATTGCGGAGTAGTTGGGCAAGTCAAATACTTTTGAGAGGCATAAACAAGTCCAGACAAGTTCACTTTTCTCTGTCTTACTGTTTTAGATATGCAGGCCTCCATGCACAAATGGACTTGTCCTGAAGCTCTGTATGAGGGGACTAGGAACTCCGTATAACACAGAAAGTTAAAGAACTGCCAAAGCCAGTAAGATAATTTTTCTAAAGTATCCAACAGATGTTGATGAAGACAGCTGGACTTTCTGACTCTCACTCTAAATGTGAACTTGGTTGTTTCCTTCTATCTTGCCTCCCCTTGAGATTCTTCTTGACCCATTTATTGCGGGTAGAGGCTTAAGCATTGGAGACCTATAACCTTTTGTCCCTATTTAGAGCACAAATGGAGGAAGGTATGAAATACTTGGTCCAGTTCTCTCTCATTGCATCTCTACCCATATATACCTTGTTCTTTGAACAACTCTAAAATAACTCTAAAATAGAGCAGAGTCAAATACAAAGGCACTGGGTGCCGAAGATAGAGCGCCTTCTGGATGACATTCAACAGAGCCAGCAGCTGGTAGATCACTGAGATATGTTTGTGAGAGCCAGCTGTTTCCAGCTGCTGACTGCTGTTGTCTTGCTTCCTGGGAGATAGCATCTTCTGGTTCCCACAAGCCCTGAGAGAGAAAAATGTGATGTGCCAAACCACTCTGGGAAGATTGTTGAATTGAGCCAACATGTTTGAGGGGTAGGGAGAATATTCTCCTTCCCTCCCATTGAAACTGTTTCTCCTTGCATGAATTGGCTCGGGCTTCCCAGTCTGTGCCTCCCTGCATCACTCATGGATACTAACGGGATCCAGATCATACTGTAAGCACATGCCAACATTTCTGTCCTGTCAAATTAGCTAGAGTGCATGACACGGAGCTGAGGCTGGCTGTGTGCTTCTGTCCCAACTTGGCTGTGGGTGTGCACAATCAGACGGATCCTGATCACACCTTAAAGCCTCTGAGTGCAAAGTTAGCCTGAACAAATCCAAATCTCCTGGACATACTTACCATGTTGTTGGTGTAGAAGTTAGGACATTTACTTCAGGGGATAGGGAAGACAAGGCAAGTTGGAAGTGCTGTTGTTCAGTTCAAGTATCTATCTGTAAAATATTTGCATAAGCAATATTCATGGGTATTTCTCCCCTGTGCACAGAGAAGATAGTAAAAGTTTATGTAATATCTGCTTTTGAAGGGAAAAGTTGGCAGTGTTTGTTGCAACTTTGGTGGTAAATGAGTTGTCCATCCAAAGATGTTTTGTATGACGCAGTTTACAAGACATGTGGTTTGCAAGCAGCTCATTAGTTTGCTGTCTGCTTAGGGGCTGTGTGTTGCCTAGACAATAGAGATCCTGCGGTCAGCATGTGAGTGAAGCCCTCTGGTCTCACTGCTGCTCTGTAATTAATTCCAAAGCTATTTAGACAGCAGGACTACCTGAAGGTAAGGGCTCAAATAACCAAAATGCCAGCATCCTGATAGCAGGAAACATTGTCTTCTATGTCCTTTTCTCACTCTTTCAAAGTTGACAACCAAGAGCAGCAGTGTGAGATTCTGAAGATTAAAAAGGCAACAAAAGGACTGGTTGCTGGTGCCAAGCACATGCAAAAACCTTGCGAGCAACATTTGCATTTTGCCCCATTGACAGAGCATATGGAATAGACATCTGAAAAATGAGACAGAATTGAAAGAATGATGAATGAGATGACCAGGAGGATTTGCAGACATCTCATGGATGAGATGATGAGGAGGTTATGCTATTTGAACAAGCACACTGGCATACGCAAGCCTGGGACTATCAGGGCACAGGAACTCATGGTGGGGAACTGAGTGGTGGAAAAGATCTGGTACATGGGAGGATACAGAAAGAAAACAGAAGATGCAGACGTAAAGCAGAAAAAGAGGCTATCTAGTGCAGTAAGAAAGCAGGAAAACTGTGGCATGAAGATACTAGGGACTGGATCCCAAGAGGAGGCAGGCTGATATTTAGGATATATTTAACAAGATAAAACATAACCTACATCCAAAAGGACAAAGTGGAAGAGAGAAGGATGTGTAATTTGTTTCAAATTTGAAGGAAATAATATCTTCATAAGTTATACAGCTAGGAAGAAATGAAGCTATTTAAGATTTGTTGGAAATCAGTGAAGACCCTATATAGAAAATGTGTGCACAAAGTTATTTTGGATGGAGCCCTAGGAAGCCAGTTGAGTTTAAATAGAAAGAAAATAGAAATAATTAAACAAAATGCTCACCTCCCACCCATAAAAATATATCTAAGATTCAGTAGTCAATATTTGAATATTTAACATTCAATATTTAAAATAATTTTGTATAAATCATTTAACATTAGATTTTTTTTTTTTTAATTAAGCCTTGATAAGCTGTAAGAACTAGTTAATGGAATCAACTTGAACATAAAGGGACCTGTGTGGGATAAGTCACAGCTTGTCTACCAGTGACTTCAGAAAAGAAAAAAAGACCCAAACTATTTTATCTGAAGTTATATTTAAATCACAGGAAAACTTTTGTAGGGAAGAGTTTTTGACAGAACTGGCTTAAAAGCTAATGGAGAAAAGAATTTAGGAATAAGAGAGTACCCTATTAAACAAAGGTGTATGGGGAGTTGGGGTGTGTGGTGGTGTAGGGAGCAGGTGTGGAACCATACTGCTCAGGAAAGAAAGCTTCTTTTTAGTGAAATATAAGTTCAAGGAAAGAAAGCTGTGAAAAATCAAGTTTAATTGTCCCTTTGAAAACCTAAGATCATTCAAAGGAAAGATTTGGAGATGAATAAATTTGCATTTTGTAATCAGCATACATGAATTTTGTAAAGGATAATCTTGTAAAGAGAAATATGGATAAGGAACTGGCTGGATGGTCACACTCAGAAAGTGGTGGTCAATGGCTCAATGTCTGAGTGGAGACCAGTAACGAGTGATGTTCCTCAGGGCTTGGTGTCGGGATCTGTTAACTGTTTAACATTTTTGTCAGTGACATGGATGGTAGCATTGAGTGTAGCCTCAGCAAGTTTGCCGACAACACCAAGCTGTGTGGCGCGGTCGACATGCTGGAGGGAAGGGATGCCATCCAGAGGGACCTTGACAGGCTGAAGAGGTGGGCTACTGCCAACCTCATGGAGTTTAACAAGGCCAAGTATCAGGAGAAATGTGGCCAGCAAGTGGAAGGAGGTGATTCTCCCCCTCTGCTCTGCTCTTGTGAGACCCTACGTGGAGTACTGCATCCAGCTGTGGAACCCTCAACATCCGAAGGATATAGACTGGTTGAAGCACGTCCAGAGGAGGCCACGAAGATGCTCAAAGAGCTGGAGCACCTCTGCTATGGGGCCAGGCTGAGAGAGTTGGGCTTGTTAAGCCTGGAGAAGAGAAGGCTCCGGGGAGACCTTATAGCACCTTCCAGTACCTGAAGGGGCTACAAGGAAGCTGGGGGGGACTTTTTACAAGGGCCTGTAGTGACAGGACAAGGAGTAATGGGTTTAAATTGAAGGTGGGGAGGTTTAGATTAGATATCAGGAAGAAGTTCTTCCCGGAGAGGGTGGTGAAGCACTGGAACAGGTTGCCCAGAGAAGTTGTGGATGCCCCATCCCTGGAAGTGTTCAAGGCCAGGCTGGATGAGGCTTTGAGCAACCTGGTCTAGTGGAAGGTGTCCCTGCCCATGGCAGGGGGGTTGGAACTAGATGGTCTTTAAGGTCCCTTCCAACCCAAACCATTCTGTGATTTTATGATTCTATGATCCTGTGATTACAGATATTTTGTTTTGGGAGTAGAAGGAGAGAAGGACAAGAGGCATGACAGATGCATAAATACCAGGTTTATCCATCTTTCTCTGTTACTTAAACTTTGTTTAGACATCAATGAACGTCTGTTCTGAGAGCAAGCACATTGGGTTTTACTTTGGGACTAGGACTGAGAGGGAATGTAACTGCAGATCATTTCTCAGGTTGAGTTTTCTCTGGGCAGAATTGCTGTCAGCTAGGAAAAACTAGTTCATCAAACATAAATTATATATGGATTTTGGTATCAAATTTTTCATTCTCCCAGTTGCAGCCTAGCCCTGAAATAATGTACAGTATAAATCAGAACATTGTGCTAAATCGGTCAATAGTTCTAGTTGGTAGGTTTGAGAATGTTTGCGTTTATAGGGAAAGCTATTTAAGTGCATTAAGAATTAAGCTACCTCTGATCTTGTCTGAGCTTACCTTATATTTTATTTTTATTTTTAATAAAAAGTATCTGATTTCCTTAATTAAATCTGCTTTTCCTTTTGGTGTGATAGGGCAAAAAAGCTAAACAAAGTACTGCAGGCTTGTTAAAATCATTGGATTGATTCGTGAAACAGTGATAACAAAATCTGACATAAACTAAGCAAAAAAAGTTCTGGGGAGTGCATTAGTTTTCGTGTGAGAGATTCACAGAGCTAAGAACCAAAAAGTTTGAGTCTCTGCCAAGAAAAGCTGGAAAGGGAGGGAATTTTTCCAAGTCAGGAAAGGACAGCTCAGGCTAGGGAGGCTATCACATCTCAGTGTACTAAACACAGTCCTGGCAGATGACTCAAAAAAACTGCCTAAGGCCCCAGTCCAGCAAAGCACTTAAGTGCGTGGGTACTCTTTGACAGCAGTTAACTAGTCACCTACATAAAATTATGAGTCAATAATTGGAACTTATTTACCAAGGACAATAACCTGAAAATGTTACCCATAGCCAGAAGGGAAAAAGCACAGACAACTGCAGAAAGTGACTGAACAACACATGTTCCAGTTTTGTACTTTGTGATAGCAGTTTAAACCCTAATATATTTTTATATAATCCACTCTTGTTCTTTGCAGAGGAAAACATATCAATAACTATACTCATTATTAAAAATCTTTTCTGTATTGTGAAAGGAGAAAAAGTTTTGTAAAAAAAATACATCAATCACCTTGACATATAGTGTCACGGATATTTGTATGGCAGTAAACAAAACCACTGGCTACTGAATGTCATGCCAGTTTCAACAGATAAAGTAGGTTAAATGAAAACAAGATTAAACGAAAGCTCCAAGGTTTCTTTCAAGTGAAAATAAATGGAGGATGAGCACAGAGGGGTCCACAGCATATAAAATAAAAAATACTTAAAAACTGGTGATAGCAAGGCTGGGCTGTCAAGGTGAAGAATGCTCAGGAAGCTATATAATATAGAGGAATGCATGATTTAGGTATCCAAGTGAAACCGTACTTTGAGAGCAATGTCATGTCATTTCAACCTCTGGCTGCCTGTGTCTAGTATGGTACCACTGATGGCAAACTGATCAATTACATTTGAGTCCTGAAGACACTAAGGCCTCAAAGGAAATACAAGTGGCCGGCACTAAGAACCCCATCTGCAATATTTCTTCTGCTGAGTATTGTTTTTAAATCAGTTGGTGAGAGTGCAAGCCCAGATTCAGGAATTACTGTCCACGTTCAGAAGAATGTTATTACTGTGAGGCTAAGATATCAAACTGAAGATCTACATTAGACATATATCATAAGGCATTCAAGCAAAAGCATAATTTGACTGACTGGGGAGACAGGATACCCTAAATCCTAGAAATGCAAAAGACTAAAGAAAGTAAGCTTAGAAAGAGTCTTATATTACATGATATATTTTAACACATTTTAAAAGTCGTAGCAGTTTAAGAACCGCTACTTAGGTTAATACTTGAAACACGGTAAAAATATCCCAAAATGAAAAGACAGAATGAACGATGAGGAGACACATGTAGGCACCCAGATTTGAACACAGTTGAAGAAAGAATTCCTACAGGGGGAACACTGAGCAGCTCCACCGTGCTTGAAGCTACTTTTTTTTTAACTGAACAATAGTAATGCAGGACAGAAAGAAATTTTGGGGTTTTTTAATTGTTTAAAACAGAGTCTCAAAGAGATATACAGATTGAATCTAGTACATGGTGACTGGAATACAAGCTATCCCTAATATTTTTAACTCCTTTCAGTGAAAAAACACAGAAAGCAGATTTCACAAAGAAAGCCAGTTTATATATTACTGCCTTGCAAAAGCAAATTTTCAAACATAGGGGAATGCAATATGGTGAGGAATAATAAGCAGGAAGCACTAACAATAACACAACTAAATAAAAAAATCTGAATTAGGGGAAAAAAAAGAAAAAGTAATCAAATGCTGTGATTACTTATGTACTCTGATAACACACTCAAGTTATTTCCCAACTTTGTTCTCATTGCTAGCAAATACTGTTTTAGGGCTGCTTTATTTTGGTAAATACATGTAATACATCTCTTATTCCAAAGAATCTTTAAACAAAGTGAAATGTATAGTCTTTTTTTGTCATACAGAGTTCTTTGCACTGACATTTCACCTCACTCTGATTCAATGCCATTGTCTAAAACATCCAAAGAATAAGGACACAATCATGTAATGATTTTCTTTTCAGTTTTTCTCTGATATGCCATCTGCAATTTATGCATTTATGTAATTTATGCCCATCTGCGTATTTAGATGTTGAAGTGGGCATCTTTTACACTTCAGGTAAGTGACAGCTACATTCTAGCTAGGTTTCACTGCAGACAATGCTGAGAGAAAGGAAATAAAAAATAGCTACTATTATAGTCATCACCTAGAAAACTGCATCATTTGAAGCAGATATCCTTCCTGTGCTACTGTGTTTGCCTGTCAGCAAAGCAGACCCTGTCTTAGATCATGAAAGGAAAAAAAAAACCAAACCAAACCAAACCCCAAACCAGAAAGTTGCTAAAGCTACAATGTTTTCTTCTTAGTCTGTTTGACAGTGAACACATTTATGTACCTTACTGAGTTCAGGAAGTGTTCAAATTCCCAGTACACTCTATTCATATTGAAGCAAGATACTAGCATGTCAGACACCTTTCAAATCCACATTCAAGGTGTTTTTTTTAATAAAAATAAAAGGAGGGATGGGCATGTGAGCTTGCATGGATCCCTGACATGTTCCAACAGATGTCTGAATTTGAACTTGATGTCCCCAGGGGTCAGGGACCTCAGCTTTCTCTGCAGTGAATCCCAGCAGGTAAGTCTAGACAATACATTTTTTCTGCAATTGCACATTGTGTAATAAAGCAGGAGGGATTTGATCACTCTAGCAGTTCTACTTCATTTCCCAGCCCTCAGTCTCACTGGAAATAAAACTGGGGCAGACGGAAGATCTTATTTGCCATATATACGGTTGCATTTTCCTGAAAGGAGTCATAATACCATCTAAATGGGCTGGCCTGACAGGATAATTATTTCTCTAATGTCCGAAAAATTAGTAAGTTCTCCAGGCATATCATGCTTACCCAGAATTTTGCAACATGGCAATATGGGTTAATGATTAATTAGCACACTATCTGGGACCTGAGGCTTCCATATCATCTTCTTGCTATTCCATGTTGAGGTTCCCCCAGAACATTTTTAAGTACAATTATTTAATAACATATATCTTCATTCCCATTTTGAGGTGGGACACTTTCTGGAAGGTTATAGTCTTCTGATACTTATGTATCTTTAAGTTATACTTAGATATTTGTTTGATTCTTTTACATGGTGACCTCTTGACCAGAAATGTACTAGATGTTGATTTAAATATAACTGCATTCATCAAAGTCAAACAATTTAAAAGCTGCATTCAGGCAATATCATGGGTTCATGTTGATTTCCCATGTGGATCTTGCTGTTGGATTTTGTTTGATTTTTTTTTTCTTTCCTTACAATCTAGTTCAGCATTTTCAAAGTTTGCCGTATTTTGTAAGCAGATCAAATCATTATTCAATTTAACCTGAGGTTTATTTGGGACAGTGAAGAGGTCCAAACTATCCTGAAAGATGCTGAACATCTCCACATGTGGCAACTTAATTTTAGGTTCTTGTTCCACAAGTTGGAATCCAGAATCCTTGCAGGGTGTGGGGGCACCACTGAGAATTTAGTTCGCAATATTTTCTTGCTGGGAGTCATATTAGCCAACGTGGTTTTTTACCTTTATACACATCACTTGGATTAAGAAAGAGCCAACTGAGATTGGGATGTAAAACAGAACACACACACCTCTTTGATCCCAGAGTTATGTTCTTCCAAACATCATAGTCTTCACCAAATGCTTCAATGAAATAGTTGGAAAAGGTTTGCAATATTGGCAGAATATTTTTCCTTAACTTTTTTGGAAAAAACTGAGCCATTTTCAGCAGTACACTTACAAAGAAACAAAACAAAAACATAAATCCTGAATCAGAAGCAAAGAACAAGCATGGAAAATTTCAATCAAAACAATTAGTTTAGCAAAAATTTTAAATATCTGCAAACTGAGGCTTTCAGTGTTTCCATTGAGTTAGGCAATCTTAATTCAAACGTTACGGCTTGTTATGCCTATAACACAATCCCCCACACCTTTCCCTTCCAAAATGCAAAGGCTGCAGTTACTGGATTACTTAGTTGATGGTTCCATACTTAAACTTTTTCAGGGTCTTTATTCAGCCTATACAGAAATAAGACTGACTGCGTGTTTTTCTAACCTAATAAACACATCAAATAAAATAATCAGACACTACCAAGTTCAGGCAGTTTAAGCAGTTAACTTTTGAACTACTGTGCAAATAAATCTTTCAAAGTTTAACTTGACTTAAACAATCCAGTGGTTTCTGGTGCTGGTTTTGTTCACCTTCTCTGTTTGGTTCTCTTTTCCTTATAATTATTTCCAGCATCTTCAGTGCTTGTTTTTAGTGTACTATTCTTACACAAAGATCTGCCAGCTACTGTCCTGTGATTTAAAAATGAGTGCCAAACATAATGACTGTTTTATACGTTTCCTGAACTAAAACCTAGGAGGATAGTCTCAGTGCTATAATAATAATAATAAAAAGTAACCTCTAAAAAAGTGTCTTGCTACCTTCTCTCTGAGAGATCTTAGGTTTCGTCACCCTGTTAATTTTTCTTCACAGAAAAGTCATTGTCAAGGTTTGAAAGTCCCATATTTATGTGTCAACTGAGACCACAGGCTAAAATCTTTCCTAATTTTCAACCATCTAATCTCACCAAAAGGAACAGGATTACACCAACACAAAGCAAAGCAGTATTTATTCACTTGCCTCTATTCTCTATCAGCCTGTTATAACATCAATAATTAATTTGATGACTTTTGCATGTCTTGCTTGTTGTATCTTGTAATCTTGCTTATTTTCTTCTTAGCATGTCTTGCAGATTAGTACAAAAGTAGAGGGAAAGGTTAAATAGGAAGTGCTGTATAAATAGCCACCATCAGCCAAATACGCTTGAGTTCAACAGACATTGTTTCTCCCTTGCTGTGCTAGATACAGATTTTGGCAGAATATGGGGAACTTTGCATTTTTAAGTAAAATGCAGCAATACCCAGAAAACAATCAATTAAAAAATTCATGAGTACCTTTTAAAAATATATGTTTTAAAATGTACAATATGAAAATTTCCAGATAATTTGTATTATTGTTAAGCTAATGGAAATCAAGGTGGATTTTTATTTTTTTTTTTTTAATTTAGATTATAAATCTCATTCAAGTAGTTATTGCCAGCTGCTACTGTCTTCTCTGAATCATGCTGACAAGTATAAGGTTAAAGACTTTCAGAGCTAAAGAGTTTTCCTGAGATGATCAAAGCACTGCAAAATTTGCTGTTTCACTGTAGCATCTGCAGCTGTGTCATCAATTTCCAAAGAATCTCATGCTGTCTGAGAAGAATAAAGAGAGGCTATTCAAAGATGTGCTGGAAGATACTCCTTTGCCAGACTCATCGGACATGGTCCCTCAACTAGCCTGAGGCAAGTGTTGTATTCCAGCATGTTGGAGCACTGGCTGGTCTTCCTCAAATCCTAGATATCATTCTGCAGGACTGCACAGTATATCATGCTGTGCAGTCAAGGAAAAAGACTTTTTTTTTTCTTATCAGGTTAAATAAGATTAGACACACTTTAATTTCTTTGCTGTATCTCTACAGTTTATCTTTCTCATTTATCCACACAGAAAGGGCAGAGTGTACATAAACAGAAATGTATGTATGCACATCTATATATACATGAATATGGAAAGAGAATGTACGTATAGAACCACATAAGATATACACATGCAGAAAGACCCCCCCCCACATAACTCTCTAAACAAAGAGAGACAGTCATACAAACACAGGTACACGTTCCAGGATCCGCATCCTTGGAAAAAGCAGATATAAGTGAAGAATCTTACCCTTAATTTATAATTAAATTGATATAATGGCTTAATCCTGAGGTTCCTACCTGGGTGTTTGGACTAGGGGAAGACTGAAAGCAGGTAATGATACAGACAACAATGGTGAACATGACATTGGATCACTCTTGGATTAAGTCACTATCACCCAGACAGTTAGAAACTGTCCATAAGCAACAGCTTCTCACCTCCTCCTTTTCTTTCCAAGGGCACATAAACTCACAGAACATCTATAATGATGGGGGTGTCACAATCCATTTGGAATTTGTTGAATGGGAGACAGACCTTAGCCATTTTGTTTTCCTGTACCGAGGACCAGATTTTCACATTTCAGTCTATATTTAGTAATACTTTGCTGCATATGTAGGTTTATCAACTTCAGCTGAACTTTCCAGAAAGGTCACAACAAGGATGGTAAAAGCTAGGACATGACAGTACGACTCAACATAAGAAATTACTCTGAGCTACATTTTGCTCTCAGGGATGGTCTGACATCTCTAATCACTGCTAATTTTTGTTTTCCTCGGTTTGGTGGAAATCCATACAGTGTCAGGAAGCACAATTCTAGTTTTCAGTAATTGTATTTGGCTGATGGGTTATGTCATCCGGTATGAAGAAATCTCTAATGAGGAAGGGCTCCAGCCAATCTTTGCTGAATAAGTCTCCCATGATCAAGTAGTTTTGTTTCCCATATTTTTGTATGTTATGTACGCATGTGTTACCCTGTTTTATGTGAGGTTAATCAGAGAGAAAAGAAAGAAGTCTTCCAATCCCCTTAACTAACAAATACTAAGCCTTTCAGCATTTTCTATGTGTGATTATGCAAAAAGAGTCTGTTTCTCATTTGGTTTGTTGGGGTTTTTTTTATGAGCTGGGAATCTCCCTCAGATTCACTGTTGCATGAATCACCAGAAGTATTTTTATTCTAATAATAGTTCTTTTCTAAAGGTTGAACTGGATAAGCTGAAAACTCTTAAATGTTGTCCAGCAGTTTAAGAATGGAACTAAAGCTGTAAGAGGAAAACATAACAGGATACATTTTGTTTTAAAGGTTTGGAACCACATAGCACAGAGACATTCAAAATGAAGTCTGAAATACCAAAAAATGGTCACAGTGAAGAAAACTCAGAACCCAGTCCCCTAAACATTTTATTGTGGATAATTTTGATGCTGTGGAGTCATCTATCCAGATTATCACTTCATGTCTCCTCTCCATTTAACCCTTTACATGGCTTTCTCTCCACATGGTAAAAAAACAATTTGTATAGGTTAAAACACAATGATTGAGGGAACAGCATGACATACAGCATAAGTTCATGGGGCCAAGCGAGCCTTTGTTGTAAGTGTGTGTCTTACAGTGCTTCCCAGGGTACACAAAATGTTCATTAATGAGGGGAAAAGGAATTTTCTTGAGACACTTGCTTTTCTCATGATTGTTAGTTTCATGGCCATTATTAAGCATAATTGTCTGTTCAATGGGCTGAGGTGACTAGGGTATAGTTTAATGATTCTTTTGTTGTACAAGGTTATGAGAAACACTAGGATGTATGGTCTGCTTGAGGGCAAGTCTTCAAGTCATCCAGAATACAGAGGAAAATCTGTATAAATTCTTCTGGCCTTAGAAAGCTGCTACAAATACTGTTCAGAGTTCCTCCTTTATAACCTAGAGAATGTGAAATGAAAACTATCATAAGAGATAATTTGCTAGAGTATCCTCTTTCTTACCAACTCTGCTTTTTATAAAGATAACACTCCTTCACTAGAGTGATTATTAGACTGTAGTGCTCTCATGCTCCCAGCAGAAATGAATACACTCTGCCTTGCACCTGGCGGCACTGGTTTGTTATGATCCCAGTAAGAAAGGCACTCTGTAAGGTATTGCTTAAAATGGCATTTATTAGAGTTAGTGCTATAAAGAAAAAAAATGGTGGTATAGATAACCTTGCCTGTCTTCAGGTGCTGGAAACCCCAAGTTGTGCAGTAACGGATTCGCCTCTAATCAGGGTGCAGCACACCGTGCAGAGTCCATCCATGGTAGAGTTACCCCAATTTGGTCATCTGAGCTATTTAAAACAGAAAAAAAAACCCCAACTCTATTCATTATTTCTACTGTCAAACAAAGAAGATATTCATGTGTAAACTTGTTGCTGCACTGCTAGATAAAGGCAAGGCCGTGCAGGTGCAGTAATTGGTGGTACCAAGCAGGACCTGCCTCCAGGCTCCTCTGTTATAATTACTGGCCAAGTTTATCCTTGGGCGAAGGGATGTGAGCAACACAAGGTAGGTCTGAAGGCCACCCTGGATGTGCAGCACAGGTCTGTGCCTGCTCAGGTTAGCTGTGATGTGGTTCACTGACTCCTTCATCTGTAGTGGTCTTCTGGTCAGCATCAAGACCTATAGGTATAAACGTACACTTACAAATGTTTCAGGAAAGCATTCAAAACACTATACAAAAGTTTGTATATTGAACAGTTTAGGTCTAATACAAAAATGTCATTATATTCTAAAAGAATTTTTAGCCATTTACTCACAGGGCAAAGTCAGATGAAATGTCAGGCAAGCTTAACAGTTCACTGCTGCTGGAAGAGGTGCTCCTGCTTCCTCTCACCTCATTCCAGATCATTGCACATTTCCTTTCTCACCTGTGTGCCTTTCACTTGTTACTTGGATGAGCCAGTTCAGCTCACTAACCAGGCTGAAAAACTATATACTCCCTCCTTACCCACCCCACATCCCCCACCCCCCTTAGTTTTTTATCAGATTAGTGAGACAAACTGAATGAGAGGGAGCCCACATTAAAAAAAGAGCTGGTGTAAGGGATCTAGGGAAAAATTACTGCTGGAACAGGGAAAGCAGAGTGTGTGGTGTTTGTGGGGTTTTTTTGTAGCAGCAACCTAGTAGATTGGCTCACCTCACCTTGTCTGACTGCACTATATGCAATCATTTTGTCCACACACACACACTATTGTGTTACACATGGGACCTAAAGATGATTAAAAATACATTTTAATTATATCATGATTGCAGGTTACAATGCTTTATTAATAATGTATTATGATTACATGCCTGTTATATATTTTAATAGCTATGTACATTTATTTATGTAAATAACATTTTCGATGTAATAACTGTAATAACAGCACAGTAATGTTGGCATTATGACTTCTTAGTAAGACTTCTACTCAGATTTTAAGCAAGATATTAGCAGGAATTTTAGAAACAACTGAATAGGTTAGTACCTGTCCTGCACAGTGTGAAGAATTTTGGCAAGGTATTAGCTTTTTAAAAGAACACAATTAATGTTAACCTCCATTTTATGTAAGAAAGGTCCCTTGTATCAAATATCCAAGTCCCAATTGTTCTATTTTTCCTTTGCTTTTAAAATACTGAGATTTTCATTTTTCTTACTAGTTTTCAGGCTCACTTTATTAAAAAAAAAAAGTTCATTTAAGAAAATGTTAAGGATTTCTTTTTATAGAAAATCTGGAGTCTGAGTACTTTCCTATTGATTTCAGTGGGATGGTTTTCTTGCTAGCTCTATAGCAGCTGCAAGTATTTGTCATCCTTGAGATCAGGCCTCTTCTGCAGGTTAGTAAATAAGGGTTTATGAGCATGTTGCTCACTTGGCCTGTTATCATAATGTTCCGAGAAGCTCATAAATGCACACAGCAGTTCTTTGTAGGTAAGTATAGTGGCTTAGTCCATTGATCATTTGTAGCAGAAACAAGGAAAATATCTAGTTTTGAGTCAAGGTCTTTATGACTTTTTAACCAACACTAAGAGTGAAGGTAACCATGAAGCCCATGCATGTGTTGTTAATTCAGGAGTTGTGAAATATGCATATGATGTCAGGTGTACTTTGAGTGATACAGAACGCCACTAATTAGGTGTGACGGCACCACTTCTTCTTTGAATTTTACTATCTCACTATGCACCTCATGTCATTCTACCCCCACACTTGTCAAGACTCACGCTGCTGGCTGCCGTTTCTGGTCCCTGGCAGCTGGGAGACATCTGGTATTTAGGCCTCTTTCCCACTTGGTGATCTGGTACGTTGGACATGGCCAGTCTGTGAATTCTTTGATATTATGGCCAGCTGTGCTTGACGAATAGGGTCACAGCACGGGAAAGAAGCCATGCTGCAGCACTACTGCCAACACACATTTCACTTTGTGGGGGCCCTACGCTCCAAGAAGTGCTGAGTAGGTGGTACACAGCTGCAGCCCAGTGTCATAGCATCTTCCCTGTCTCATCACTCCAGGTGTCAGATGCATCACTCTCACCATATGAAGAGTAACAGTGGGCCTTGCCTATGGGAAGGATAGAAATATAAGAGGTCTACCTCCTAGGCAAAGAACAGTTTGCTTATTCAAAAGGAAGAATAAGTAGAGGGTCAGAACTTCACATGTGCAACAGACTGTTGAAAGATAGGAATGTCCTCAATTACTGCTGCACTGTCTCTCTACCAATTGCACTGCCTCACTCTCTATTAAATCACCTTGCTCAAATCAACTTCCTTCCAAAGAAAGAGGTGGGCATTCACACAGAACAGGTGAATATTTTGAGTGTCTCTTCAGCCAGGCTCAGTCAATTTATGGCAGGTGAGGTTCTAACCCAGATATTTACCAAAATTTAGAATCATAGAATCATAGAATGGTTAGGGTTGGAAGGGACCTTAAAGATCATCTAGTTCCAACCAAAGGTTTACAGTGAAAAAGATACTTTTTGCTAGGCCAACAGGAATAGCTGCAAAAATTACACCAGTCTTAAAGGCACACAAACCAATCTTTAACTTCATAGATCAATAAATGGCAACAGCTCTAACAAGCCACTCTTTCTACCACAAGATAATCCTCCATGATCCACTTGCGTTTTCCCACTGTCTGCAATAGCTTCTGCCTTATTGTTTATCTTTTTCTTGAAACATTGTTGAGGAATGATTAATGAAGTTTTGATCGTTCTCTGCAAGGACTTACACTGCATTTCATCATTCAGAATATACTATGGTCAAGTTGAAAGCAATAGAAGAGGGGGAATGAGGGTACAAGCTATGCACATGCTTGTACAGCTTTTAGAATATTTTCATGTTAGCTGGCTACACTGATAGATGGTGAATGATTATTTGAAAACATATGGATAAATAAAACCCAGGTTGGGTAAAACAAACACTGAAAGTCCTTGCAGTTCTTTATTTCTGCTCTGTGCAACCCTGTGAATGATGTGGTGTGAGATGCCTTTGTAAACTAAAATCTTTGAATGATAAAGAGATCCTGCAACATACTGCTTCTAGAAACCCCTCCACGAGATTTCCAAAATAAGTTGTGGTCAAATATGTGGAAAACACATTAAACAAAGTAGCTCTCTTGATACCAGGGTTTGCCTGGTTTATGTTTCCTCAACAACAGCCGTAACAGTTTTTCAGTCTTCTTCTACCTCAGTTGTCAGTCATGAACTTTTGAAGATAATCACTAAGGCGTGTAAGTGAACTAACTGGCTAGTGTTTTAGGAATTTATCAGATCTTGATGACATGAATACCCTGTTTAATTTCCTGGTTTTTGCTTTTCTGGCCTATATTCCTATCTCCAGTTTTGTTATTAGTTGTATTAGGGATATGGTCACAGTAAACCTCTTTTTGTGAAGGACAAAGAAAAAACCATGCATGCAACTTCCATTATTTGCAATCTATGCAACTGTAAGGAGACATCGTACTCTGCTTCTCAAAAGAAGACGTCAACAAATATTTTTTCTCCATTTTCAAAGCAAAAAGCAAGGAATGGCAAGTTTTTTTTTTCCCATGGCAACTATCCAGGACCTGCTTGGATTGATCAATTAAAAATTGTGAAACCTTCTCAAACCAAGAGCAAGCACCTCATTTGCCAGCACCCCTCAAAATCAGAAAAGGAAGAAGCTCCATTGTCTTTGAGTGTATAGCTCCTGCTTGGTCTGAAAGATAATGATGACTTCCTCAAAAAAATGAAGTGTTGTGTCCTCCAAGTAATGCAAATTTGTCATTGATTTATTCAACACAACGTCCAGATAATTACATAGACATAAAGGAAGAAGTTATGGTTTAAATTCACGGTCCTATGACTGCTTGCGTTTGATGGATCATTCAGCACATGGAGTGACATGCAGATTCAGGCCTAAGAATAGAAGTCCTGGGACAGACTTGGTTTCTTCATGAATTTCTTTATTTATACAAAAAGAACTCAAGATGGATATCCTGGGCAACTGGTATCTCAGCAGAAAAAGAATGTAGGACAGATAGGACATATGGCTAAACACTGCTTGAGTATAAAAAGTGTTAGTATGATATTTGTTAAGCTGTAGTTACATTTATTTTGGAAGAGAAAATTTTATTGGTCTCTGTTTTGGAGTATGTTTTCACGAAAGGGTTAAAGGCAAACGTCATGGAAATTATAACACATAAAAAGATGTTAAGTTCAATTTTGAGGGAATTTTGCAAGTATTCAGGTCTTGACTTGAATTAAGAAAAGGTCTTGAGCCAAATCTTTCATTTCTGGTGCTTCCAAAACTTCTACTGGCAGCAGTGGAAATTCTGGATTGATGAATAAAACATTATCAGATGCTTTGTTTGATCCCAACAGATGAAACGTTTTATTTTGGATTCTATTTTCTTCCCTTAACATTAAAAAACTCTGCTTAGTGGAAATATATAGAAGTCTTTCAGCATCCAAGAATGTCTCTAAATTCACGTAAGTGTTAGCTGAAGACTGGACAGTCAAATGAATAAAAGTGCTTGACTCCTATTCCAGTGCTAAAATGCTGACTTCAGACTCTTTTAAAGGATGGGTTGTTTTGGTTTAGTTTGGTTTGTTTTTTTTTAAATTATATTACCTTTTTCCAAGAACTACCATAATACAAAAAATGGCTAAACTTAAGTAAATGAACTAAAGACATATCTAATCTGTGACTTGTGTGAGGAAAATACCCAGATTAGAAAAGATCACATGAACAATCTAGTTAAAATTTGAACACTTGTCCCTTTCTTCATTAACTACTCTAACAAGCAGCTGCATTCCTTTTACGTATTTAGACACATGCTTCACCTTGCGCACTGATTTAGGGACCAAGAGTTTAAACCATAAAAGAGAAACTAAGACATAATTAAGTGCTATTTAATTAGGCCAGTAACATAACTGCTTTTTTAATAAAACTTGTGTAAAACCCACATTTTAGCCTGCACTGACTTTTTAAAAAGTAAGTTTTATAAAATATTCTACCACATAAATTATTCCTCTTGTATCTTCAGCAATGTCCTTATAATTTAATTCAACATCCTTCTTCTAATCAAGTATGTTTTACTTCAAGTAGTTCAGTTCTGTTTAACATGATAAACACATTTTGCAACAGCTTACAATTTTCCTAAACTGTATAAATTTGTGGGGTGAGGAATTTTTTGTTTACAGTTTTTACAAAGTTTAAATATTAGAAAAACAGTTTATATTACTTTCTGTCATGTTTTAATCAATACAGGAAATTAAAACAAATCTTCTATTTTCATCTTATTCTAAAAAATGAGAAAAAGTTTTATGAACAATCAGAACTTTAAGAATTCAAGAATAGCTCAGAGATTCCATATGTTTTATGGGTGACATAACATCTGCAAAATTCTGATTGGATTTGTTTGTTGAAAGATGGGCATATTCAGTATTTTGTAGCAATTATTTAAATAGTATAATTGACATATATAAAAAATCACATCATAAATTTACCCAATAAAACATCCTTGATTGAAGAAAAAGAAAAACTTGTAAATGTATCAATAAATATACACAACAGAAGTGTTACATTTTTATTAGGAAATCATGTTTAGAAATGTAAAGAATATGTATAACACTATATGACCTCTGGTTTTGACCTAACATTGTACTCTCAGTGTTTGGAGCTCCCCTTTCTCGAAAGAAAATGAAAACCACAGTGAATATGTTTTTTTGAAAATATTTTTTATTATAAAATGTACAATATATTGACCTTAATATTATAAAACACTGTAATGTATCAGAGTCTTGTAAAGACCAATAATTTATAAAATGAGACCAAGTTCATTGTTACTCTTTCCAGTCTCATAGTCTGATTTAAAAATATATATAAAATATATAATGAATGATTTGACTGAGGTGTCCTTAGTAGCTGGAAAAAGTTTGCTCATATGTTAAGGTAACTAATGTCTGCCTGTATTTTTATTAAAATAGATCACTCTCATTTGCTAAGTTAGTCTTTGATTTTGAAGAGCTGATAGAATGAACAGAAAGGTTAGTAATCATATTCTATAAGGCTAGATTATGTAAAAGCGCTGCAGGGTATAAAGAAAATTATGTTTTGCTAAAGCACTTCTATCACTGCAGCTCATTTATTAACAGTTAATACTTCTTTGGTACTTTTAAGGTGCTTGTTAAAACAAGGAATAGCTTTGGACTATTGACAAGAATAGAGTACTTCAGGTCTCAGATGCTATTGGATAGCATGAAAAACAACACTACAATCTTTCAAAAATTTAAAGACCTTTTCCAATGTGTTAATATCCTCATTTGCAGTATGTCTACTGCTTCCTTTTATTGCAGGGACCTACTACCATGTTGAGTAGAAAAGCAATGCACTTGGCATGAAAATAGGATTAATTACTTATTTTTTTCTGCCCTCAGCCTTCTTGGCTTTGTTGCAAGCAGTACTTTCCTTGTTGGACTCACTTGGCAGTGACCTGAACACTAGCATCCAGCCAAAGGCATTTGTTTTAGTGTTAGAATATGTGTATGTAGGTTGTTTTCGAATCACTGCCCAGTATATTTTTAGCAGTGCATTTATAGAAGCCCGCATCCCTTTGAGTCGACTGCTGGATGACTAATGACCCCTGAGGGTGGAGGAATTTATTTCCATACAGACGGGATTGAGCTCCTGTTGTCAGATGTGATTTGTCTGGAAGCTCCCAAGTTATTTCTGCTTTAGGAATTCCAATGGCCATGCAGTTCAGTTTTACTGAATTTCCAGGCCTGGCATAGATGACAGGTGCTGGCTCGCTGGTGATCCGGGGAGGATAGGCTATCACAATGACAGGCACGTTCATTACAGAAGTGCCATACTCTGTGGACACCTTGCACAGGTAAGTGCCCCTGTCAAATACAGAAGCCTCACGCACTGTCAGTGAGCCATTCTCCAGCAGGGAAAAGCGACCCACAGCTTGGGGGGCGTCCAGTACCATCCCATTGGGCAGCGTCCAGGAGATCTGCGCCCGCTGGTTTGGCTGGGTGATGCAATGGAGCTGCAGAGTTTCTCCATTGATGATGCTCACCAGGTTGTTGTACTGGTTGCTGATTTCTGGCCTGAGTCCCACCTTCAGGAACACTACCCGTTCCACATAGCCTCCTGGGTTTCTGGCTGTACAGCGGTAAGTCCCAGCATCCCCAGCAGAGAGGCTGCTGATGTGTAAGATCCCATCCCTCTTATGGTAAAATCTGTGCAGACGGCTGCCACTCAGCACTTCAGTGCCATTGGGAAGGATCCAGCTTGTGCTGGGCTTGGGGTTCCCCTGGACTGAGCAGTTCAGATTGATGTTGTGCCCAGCAATGGCAGTGATCCTTTCATTGACAGGGTCCCTGAAGGAGGGTTTCTCCAAATGGTCTGTGATAAGGAGCTGCACTATCAGTCTCGCTTCTCCCCCCTCATTCCGTCCGATGCATATGAGCTGCACCGCGTCTGTCTGCCTCACCCCTCTAATGTCCAAGGTACCATTATGATGCACAGTGATCCTGTTCCCATAGTAGGGAGCTGGCAGGATTACTCCTTCTGGAAAAGCCCATAAGACCCGTGGAGCAGGGATGCCTTCAGCTTTGCAGTTAATAAGTTTCCGGCTGTCCCTGATGGCTGTCTCCCTCACAGATGTTATTGCACTGAGATGTCCATTGATTCTGGGAGGCTGAACATTAACATGGATCCAGACAATTTTCCGATCTTCTCCAGCACTGTTCCGCACTACACAAGTATAGTTACCGCTGTCAGATCTTTGGGCCTTTTGGATGAGGAGGGTTCCATCCCTGTATACCTGGTATTTGTCAGATAGGGAAGGAATAGGCCTGTTGGTTGGTGAGAGCCAGGTCACCTTGGGAGTGGGTTCTCCTTTGGCTTCACATGCTACTGTGACAACATCACCATAGGGTACATTAATAATGGCATATGTTTTGTTCCTGATAGTTGCAGGCTCAGCCACTACTTTGACCCGCACTTTCATTTCATCCTTCCCAATCTGGTTCTCAGCATAGCAGGTGTAGTCCCCTTCCTCTCTCAGTCCAACATCATTGAAATACAGGGTTCCATTATTGAAGACCACGTATCGCTTTGTCCGGCTGCCACTGTCATCTGACTGCATGAAGGTATTGATCATGCTGCCATCTGGGAGACCCCAGGAGATCTCAGGATTTGGCAGACCTGTAGCTACACAGTCAACTTTCAGATCCCCTCCGTACTTGACCTTGTGGTTATTCTCATTCTTATGTTCTATTTTGGCTGGTTTCATCATCACATTCACTTTGAGGACCACATAGTCATCCCCAATCTTATTGCGGGCCACGCACAAATAGTCTCCTGCATCTTTATCTGTAACTGAATGAACAACCAAAGTCCCATTGCTGAATACTTTGATTCTAGTCTCCAAGCTACTGTAAAGAAATAAAAAAAAAAAAAAAGAAACATAATATGAGCTGCAAAATCATATTTTAAGTATTAGTTATTGAGTGAAACCTGGGGAGAAAAATAAACAACTCGACAATACTGAAAATAGAAAAGGAACATTGCTATTGTTAGATAATTAGATGGCCTGAAATGTCTAACTTATTCTTCACCAAAAAGCAAATGGAAAATTAATTCTACTCACTTGTAACCAAGCAATTCTACTTTGTTACATTCAATTACTTTAATGGTGCTTTTGACAATTAAACAACCATAAATACCAAATGGTGTTATTTTCTACTGAAGTGTAAAACTTCTGTGAGTCAAAACTCACAGAAGTCCAGAATGAAACTTGTACAGATATGAATGGTCTTTTCTCTCAGTTCCTCTAAACTGGAATTTAGCTGTGACATCTCAAATAGTTATTTACCTGTGTAATTGGAAGGCAATCTCCATAATATCCTAGGCCAGGGGTCTCCAGAAGCACTACAGTCCAAATGCAGGACGCTGCCATACGTCACATCTGTCCTCTGAGGAGAGCTCCCAGTGATCTTAGCATTAGATGCGTGTTTCTTCACATGGAGCTGTATTGCTCTCCTGGCAGCTCCCACCATGTTAGCAGCAATGCACTCATAGGTCCCACTATCCTTGGGGGAGACATTGCGGATATATAGAGTTCCATTGGGAAAAACAAATAAATTCCCATTGATAAACTGAGACGGTCGGATTTGCGTGCCATCGAAGACCACCCAGCGGATGCTGGGAGAAGGTGCTGCTTTGGCAGTGCAGTGGATGTTAATACTGCTACCAAGGGGCAAGGAAATGTTCTCTTGCTTATCCTGCTGGATGATGGGGGGTAAGGCTGCGATGTGTAGCCTCACTGCAATGCTGTCCGCTCCTGCAGCATTGCTCGCTACGCATTTGTAAACTCCTCGGTCTGAAAAAGTTGCTTGCTTGATAGACAAGGTTCGATTTTCATGAAGCATTATCCTGCTTTCTGTGGTGGTAACTGTCTGCAAAATCTTCCTATCTGGGAAAATCCATGAAATATGTGGGCTTGGAGTCCCACTAGCCTGACATTCCATTGCTATGGTCTCGCCAAAATAGACCGTGACATCTCGATAGCGAGGCAGTAAAATTTTGGGCTGGTAAGCTACAACTGAGAGCACAATGATCATTTTATCTATGCCATGTAGGTTCTGTGCTGTGCACAAATACTGTCCACGATCCTGAAGTTGAACATTTCGGATAAGCAGGGTACCATTTTTCCAGACTTCAAACCTTTGTAACCTAGTGTTGGCTGTCATTAGAGCTCCTGGAAAGGTGATAGAAAAGAAAGAAAAGGAAAGTGAAAGGGTTTGTTTTGAAGACATACATCACTACATTGGAAAAGGTTTATGGAAGATTTTAGATTTATTTAACACCAACTACAGCTTCAGACAGATCACATGACATCTCCTAACACTCCCCATAGCTCAAATTGGTCTTTGTTTCTATCGCATACTAGCTTGCAAGCCTGTACAGTGTGGGAATTTTTAAGGCCTTTAGGCTTTACGATTCCTCTTAAGTCTTTACATAATTTCGCTTTTCCTTTTCCTTATGGAGATGACACACACCTCAATATTTAAGGCAGCAATGTTAACAAACCCATACTCAAAAGTGTTGTCATCATAAATTCTAACTACTGCGAATAATCAGTCAGCTGTTCTTTCCTCTTCAAAAAATAAACTCATTAATTGGTAGAGGGTTTTTTTACTGTAAGAAATACTGCAAAGTTATTTTTACCTATAATGATTAGTTGCAATTAGTCACATTTTATCTATAATTATTAAATGAGACAGAAATAATTCCTCAGTATTTTCTACTATGCCTGCAATCATGTTGCATTTCTACGCAACAGTATTTGTACCCATTAAAAAAATGTGTGGAAAAATACATTTTTCTCTGTCTTACCTGTAGATACTTTTGTCCACGTAATAAAAGGCTTGGGTTCCCCTACTGCATCACAAGGAATAAAAGCATCAGTTTCAGCAATCACGGATATGCTCTGAGACCCTTTTGTGTTAATTTTAGGTCTTTCTCCACTTATCTTGAAATTAGTGGAAGACTGAATTACAGTTGAATTGCGTGGCATAACGCCACCCACATAAGGCACAGATGGAACTTTTTGATGATGATGATGATGGACAATTTTAAAAGGATGGACTGTAGTGGATATTTGTGGTTTTGTGTGCTGAGACGGAAAGGCTGGAGGGGTAATCTTCAAAGTCGCTGGTGGTGGTGATGTGGTGGTTGTTGCGTGTGGCACTGGAGGCACTGGAATAGCAGTAGCTTTCTGCACTGTAATCCTAGTAGGAGAGGTCTGGGAAACCTTCTTCTCATTTGTGTCTTTTGGGACTAGTTGACTAGGGGCCACTGGTTTAGGATGGATACTTAAGTGAGGGAATATCCTTGTTCTGTTGTAAAGGAATGGTATTCTGGAACTGGGATAATAGGGGATCCCTTGACTTGGTAGTCTTCCTGCTGTGCCTCTGTTATCTGGAACATAGTTATTTCCAAAAAATCTTGAATTAATATTGTGTCTGTTCTGACCCTGATTACCAAACTTGCTTGAAGTGAGTGGATTTTTGTGAAATGGAGAGGCTTGTGTTGGGGTAGTTGTTTCTCTCTGAGAGGCAAAAGATTTTTTATCATGGATGGTATGTGCTGCATATGCTGTTATCTCTGGTTTATTGGTGTAGTGAAGAGGCTGGTGTGTTATAAAATAGCGAAATGGACCTTGTGTTACCATATATGGAGGCTTCACGGTGCCTCTTACCAGAACATGTTTTGGAGGCACAACAGGCAGTCTTTGGTTTAGGCTTGGTATCACTCCAGCGGGTGGATGGGGAAGGTTTGGATTTAGCAGCAAACTGTTGTTTGACTTACTGCTATACATCTCTCTGAATTGCTCCTCTTTTGACTGTATGTTAATCCTGTTTTGGCTAGAGGAAGGAGTAGGGTGCACATTCTGTCTTGAGCTCACCACTATTTTGTCACCATCTGCTTCAACTTGCTTTGCTTCTGGGAACCTTTCTTGATTGAAAGCATTACTTTCCTCGGTGGTATAATAAATAGAAGGAGATGAAGTGCTTGAAATGGAAGGGGGAAGAATGTCAAGTTTTATAGATGGAATAAGGGCAGTAGATGTAGTTGGAGGGTTTTCAGTGGTCTGCAAAGTAGGATGATTGTGAAATACATATGACACAGCATCTTTTTTATTCAAGATAGATGGCTTTGTCCCATTCTGAGAAGCAACAGGTTTCTTTGTTTCTCTAAGTGGAAAAGTTTGAGTTTCTGTTGTGCTGAAGGAGGAGGACAAAATAATCATCTCATGTTGCTGAGATGGCTCAGTTATTGCTGGTGTTTCTAAAGATACTGTGGGCTTCCATGGCTCCTTTGAAACTGAGAGGTCCTTAAAAACTTTCCCTGTGCCAATAGTAATACTCGAGTCAGTCATAGTGGGATATATCTGCTGGAACATTGCAGTAGTTGTTTCATTAACCACAACTTCTGATTCAAACAGGATAGGTTCTTCCTGAGATTCTGGTTTTGTTGATAGTATCGAGCTTTTAATATGGTCAGAAGTTGTTGTGCTTGATTGTTCTGCCTTAGTATCCATGGTTTTAGAATCTACCCTAATGCTCTTCTCCTCAGATATATTGTCTAGCGAGTGGTATGCTGGCACTTCACTTTGCCCCTGTTTCAGAGATGTGCTTGATTTTTTTGTGGGAACTGCATCATGTACAACATATGATGATAAAATTGTGGTAGGTGCAGTCACTGGAAGCGCCAAGGTTTCAGGAGCAGTAGAGAGTGTCACATGTTTTTCTTCAGGTGGAGAAGCAGTAGGCCTAAAGAAGGAAGCTGTGACCACCTCTCTGATTTTGGTAGTTTTCTCCAACACAACGGGATCAGTAACTAATGAAGGAGTGAATTCCATACGCTCTTCTTTCTTAGCCTGTATTTTGATGCTGTTTTTAAGATCAGGACTTTCAGGAATTGCAGAAGTTGTTTTGGTCACAGCTTCAAATCCAGGTGTCCTTAGAATAGTAGGCATTGCCTCAGTGGCTGAAACAACAGGAGGGAAAGGTTTTGGTCTTTGTCGGATTCTGTTTGGCCTCAATCTCCTTCTCCCATAAGGCCTTTTTCTTGCATGGTGAGTAACAAGTGAAGGCATGGTCTTTCTAGAGGGAGTTATTGTGGCCACAGTAGTCAATCTACTCCTGGAAGAAGCAGTTTGCATCCCCCCTGCACTTTTATGAAGAGCATTAGTACTTGGCAAAAGGAATGTGGGATCTGGTTTTGGAGTAGCCAGGTTTCTGTGTTGTCCTCCCTGAAAACTCTCTGCATAACTGCTGGAAATGCTTTCTTGAGTCACTGTATTCCTGTGGGTCTCAGGTTCTTCCTTGCTCTGAACCCTGATGGGTGTGACAGCTGGAAAACCTGTACTTAAGTCTGTCATTTTTGTCTGACCAGTGGATACTTCTTTTTGCTGGTGTATCATGTCACTGCTCTTTTCTGTAAGAAATGGAAAAACAGAAGAAGAAATGGTAGTAGTGCCTACAGGATCTGTTGGGATGATCTCATCTAACTGAGAAGGCGTTAAAATTATGGTGTCAGCTTTCATCGGGTCCACTTCATTTAACTTCACGCTTGTCTCCAAAACTCTATGAAGATCCACAGTCTGAGATTCAGCTAGGAGAGTAGCATCAAGCGGTAGCTCAGCAAAAGCAGAATTTTCCTCTGCTGAAGAAGATACAGTTCTATCCACATTTTCCACTGTGAATGAACTGCTCTGAATATCAGGAAAGTTCGTTACAATTTCTCTAGTTAGAGGCTCTTCAGGGAGAGCATGGATATTTTCTTTGACTACAACTGAATTATCAGCTCTGACAACAAGATGCTGCTGGCCTTCAGGTTCCACAGTTTCAGAGGCAGGAGTCAAGTATGGACCTGACACAGGGATTTCTACAGAGTATAGAGTTGCAGGTGTTCGCAAAGCCCTGTGGTTGGAGAAGGGTTCAGTTTCTGGCCCTGTTAACATGGACTGGACTGAAAATGCTTTAGTGCTGCGGGAAGCAGTGACTGAGAATGGCTCATCTTCACCCACAGGTGATGCATCAGCAGAGGAATCCACCACATCAGCTGCTGTCTCTGAAGGTGGAGGGCTGGCTACTGGATGAGGGACTGAAGTAATTTTCTGCATGACTGATGGCAGCGCAGTTGTTAGAGAAATCGCTGCAGCTGTCGTCGTTCTAGGAAGATTCTTCCCACGGACCTTTGCCAAAATGTCAGCCCAATGCTGTGGATTAATCTGCTTGCTTGCCATATTAATTCTCCTTCGAGATTCAAATACTCTCCGGCCTTCTGCAACATTGCTGTCTTGGGTTCTATCAGTACTCTTCCAGATTTTCATTTTCCGTCTCCCTTTCTTCCGCTTTTTAATTTGAGCCTCTGGCACCTGCTCATTTTTTTGTTTAAAGGATATTTCCCGGTCTTTCAGGTGGTTCTTTCTTCGTGAGAACTCATTCACCCCACCTGCCCCTGATCCCTCTCCATCATCTATGACCCGCACTCTTGTTTTTGATGAACTTTTTGAGCCAGGGCGCTTTTTTAGCTTTATCCTTTTAAATGACCTGTCAGACACCATTTTATTTACTGTGACCCTTACAGCAAACTGATCTGATCCTTGCTGATTGACAGCCACACATCTGTAATGGCCACTGTCACTGACATGGCTTTTTGGAATAAGCAAAGTACCATTGTCTAAAATAAATCCTTTTGAAGAGTTTGATAAATCATTAAGTACCTGGCTGTTTGGAAGAATCCAGCTCAACTGTGGCTCTGGGGTGGCAACTGCATTGCATGGCAAAACTATTGGATCTCCAACGTTTTTTTCAACTCTAACTATGTCTGAATCAGCTACCTGAATAGCTGGAGGCTGCACTAGAAGTCTGTAAGCCATTATGTCCACATCATCTCTCACTTGGGCAACACAATGGTACAAACCACTATCAGTGTAACTCACTGCTTTGATTATTAGCTGGCCACTACTGAGAATGGAAAACCTACTGTCTTTCTGATTAAACGGTGCCTGCAGTTTAGTCCCATCTGGAAAGAGCCACTGAACAGAAGGGCTGCCAGAGGCTTTCACACTGCAGCTCAGCTGACACTCTGACCCTTCCACCACACTCTGCGCTGTCCTTGTGCTTTGGTTTTGCTCTATCATTACCCAGCTTCTCTGCTGCCTGGTGTCTTTGGTGTGAATTGTCTGAGAAAAAACAGTAAAATAAGATAGCACTACTTTTTTCCCTGTACTCTGGCGCCTATTTAATTGGATATTTATAAGAGGTTGCATCACCCAGGAAGGCTCAGCCAGTATTTGAGCTTTTACACCTGTATAGTAAAGAGCATCATAATCTGAGCCTTGCCTGTACCGATAGCTTATTTTAGGCTCTTTGCTGAGCATAAATTCTCTCTCTAATTTGACAGGTACTTCACTGTAATACGCTATAAGCTTCCATAGTTTTTCATAGTTTTCTCGATTCATTGGACATTCAAAGTCCAGTGAAATTGTAGCATTTATATCAATTTCCTGGGTCTGGATTTGATTCCACTGAATTTTGGTAGAGCCTGTTGGTTTTTTGATTTCACAGTTCAGGTGGACTACATTGCCATGCTCATCAGTCATATTTAGAGTGATGTTCCATGGAGAGGACTGAAGCGCTTCCAGAGGGAGTTCATAACTGTCACCGTCTTCTTCATCTTGACTGCTGCTATTCTGCCTCAGTGAGGACTGAATGACAGGTTTCCTACAGGAAATATCTTTCAAGTTTTGAATATCTTCTTTCTGTAGCTGTTTTGGGCTGTTGCACTTGGGACAGAGCTGTCCCCCTTCATAGGCTTTGTCTTTTTTGCATTTTAAAACACCTGCAAGACAAAAAAAAAAAAAAGAAAAAAAGGAGGAAGGGAGGACACAAAAGCTAGGTAAGCTGAAGAACTCTGTTCTGGAGTTACAGAACTCTCAAAAGTGTGAAATGGACCGCATGAGGAACATATTATGGCACACGACACATAAGGCAAGGCTTTTAAAATGGCACCTCTTTGTTTTCACAGTTGAATGAGTGTCTGATTCACTAAATTACATAATTTCTTCTGAATTAATGAGAGGATCCTGAAAATCATCCTCCTGAAAATTAGATTCACTGCCTCTGAATAAACTGTGTAGAAATTGAAGCGTTCAGAGCAACATTTTAAAGTCAATAAAAATACATGCTGTGTCAAAAAGTTGGCATTGTACAGTGACAGTCTACTCATCTAACCTGCGTACGTAATATGAAGAGGACTTAGTCCTCTCCGCTTTCAAAAGTGCAGTATTTACCTGAGAAATGCTGGACTTCCTCATTAAGTAATCCAGGATGCTTTTTATTTTTCTCTATTAATTAAGAACAGTACTGGGGTTACACAAAACATCTACTGTAGCAACCAAAACTTGCTGATTAGCTCCTTCACTTACAACCTATTTGTCAGCAGCAAAAAAAATAAAAGTGCCACTTCTTCCCTGACTTCTGAAATAACTGTAAACTTTGTCATGATAAAACAGAAACTAAAGCAGAGAAGGAGTGTTAAAATGGGAATTTATAACCTTGACTCATCTCTTCCATCAATGCCAGAAACACTGCTGTCTGCCAAACCAGTTATATATTTATTACATTGTTGTGCTCATTAGAGTGTCAAATGTTGCCTTACATATTTAGCTTGGAACCATGTTGTAAATAAAACGTATTGTTGTTATTCTAGGAAAAAGTGTCATGCTGATCACTCCTGAGGAATGAGGGATGTTTAAATGAACGAACAATATATGGGTGGGTTATAAGGAAAAATGCTAGGAGAAGGGGAGAAGAGTGGCAAAAATTCATACAATTTTTTAATTGAAAAATATATGCTTTGTTGGTCTGACAAATCAATTTTCCTGAGAAGTTCCTACAAATGGAATATTTAACTGAACCAGTTTGTCATTCAGATATGATGTTTCAAAGATAAGGAAAGCACATTTCATGACACAACTGGCCTACAATCAACTTGGCAGTGGCCACACTAGTCTGAAGAACTTTAATAACTCCATAGAATCATAGAATAGTTTGTGTTGGAAGGGACCTTAAAGGTCATCTAGTTCCAATCCCCTGCCATGGGCAGAGACACTCTTCTCTCCATCTGGATAGAATTCACAAAGAAGTTAACGTTATATTTATACAAAGATGCAAAATCTGTCATACATGACAATGGCATGGATAAATTCTTTCCTCTCTCCAATAATCAGTACTTTTGTAGTGTAAAAAAGAAATCTAGTTGAATAAAAATGCTAACAAGCCAACACTGCACACGGAAAGAAAGTTCACCTAATATTTCATTCTTACAATTTACAGTTCAACATCTGTACACTAAATACACATGTTCATTTGGATCAAGGAAACTATGTAAGAATATTAAAATCTAAGTCAAAGAAAAATAATATCAAAGTTAGATGCCTCAAGTATCAGTTGAAGCAGGGACACTTAGATTACACATTCAAGTATCACATATTCTTAAAAGTACTGTCCTATAGCTAAGTGCAAAACTGAAATGAATTACATATTCTAAGATGACAAGACCCACCATCACCCACCATATATGCTCCAAATCATTATATAAACCTTGTGACTCCAGCAGTCATTTGAGACATTTTCAGCTGCAATTAAATGACAATTCCCTCTTAACTATCTTAGCGGCAGCTCTCGTGTAACACCAGTCCCTTTCGCCTGAGATGGGGCATCAGTGATCTAAGATGCCTAAATTAAAAACTGACATTAAAAACAATCCTCATTTAGTGTATTTCTGATCTAGAGACATTAGAAAAATGGTTTGGGTTTGTTTTTTTTTTTCTTCCAGTATTTTGCTTCTGCACATGACCAGAAATGTTCTTGCTTAATGTTCTGGAACAGGTTGCCCATAGCGGAGGTAGAAGCTCCATCCTTGGAAACATTCAGTGTCAGGCTGGACAGGGCTCTGAGCAACCTGATCTAGATGAAGGTGTCCCTACTCACTCCAGGAGGGTTGGACTAGATGACCTTTAGAGGTCCCTTCCAACCCAAAGCTAGATGCCTTTTAGAGTGCCCTTCAACCCCAAACCATTCTATGACTAAGCAGTGTGATATATGTATCACAACTATGTCTGAATGAAGACAGACCAATTATTTTAGGAAAAAAAAATGTAGGATTGTAGGTGTTCTCTGAAAATACTTAAAACAGATTTGCTCCATAATAAAAGAAAGTTCTGGTTGTTGAAGAAAAATAAGATAGACAGGAAGGACACATAATACATAACAGCTTTAACACCAATAGCCTCAAAGTTAAAGGGCCTATCCAGGAATTTGGAAACTTGATTTCCAGTCCTTCTTTGGCTAAGCAATATTCCCATCTTCCATGAAAGAACAGTAACTAGCTTTGTTAGCTGAGGACAATTGCCAGCCCTTAGTCAAAAGTGTACTGCTGTGCAAAGGAACACACTAACAGGTTGTAACCTATCTCCTCATTCCAATTATAAACTTTACTATCACTTTTTGTGTCTTGAATGTAATGGCTAATTCCTTTGTAATCAAATACAGATCTTTAGTTAGTGACATACAACTGCTTCCTCTTTATACTGCTTTATACTGCTTTATACTTTATACTTCTTTATACTGCTTTTTCAATACATGCATTTATTGAATGGTAATGGAACATAATAGTGTCCATAGATATCATGTAGGTAATAATACTCAGGAAATAACAAAACCATCCATATGCACAATAGGAAAAAAAAAACCCTTAACTTTATGAGTTGAAGAAGCCATGGTACTTTTGTTCCTACCTCCAGAAACCTCATTCCATTCAAGAAGCGACTTTAAACTGCAGTCACAGGCCCATGGATTCCCATGAAGGTAAAGATTTTCCAGCAGTGGCATGCCTTGAAACATCTCTGTAGGCAAGGTCCTAAGAGCATTTTCAGACAGGTAGAGATGTCTTACTGTTGACAGTTTGAAATAATCAAGGACCATAAATGTTGAAAAGGTGTCAGGGTGAAGCTGCTGAAGCAAATTTCCTTCTAAGTGGACCAGTCTCAGAGAAGTTAATCCATTAAAAGAATTTGGATGAATAAACTCAATTCTGTTGTGGTCCATGTGCAGTCTCATTAAGCTTGAAAGTCCTCGGAGAGTTTGGCCAGTTATGACTTTCAATTTATTGTAACTTATTTTGAAAACCTAAAACCAAAAAAATAATAGAAGAGATTAACTCTGGGGTTTGATCTACATTCAAACAGAATAGCAAGCATGCAAGCATTTTCCTCCTGCATTCAAATTCCTTTGCACCACTGAAAAATGACATGCTGGTCAAAGAGGGAGAAGACAACTGAGTATTAGTTGGCATTATCAAATATAACTCAGACATAGTTAACAAATCTCCAATGTATTTGGAGGGAAAACAGTATCTTAATCCCAAGAAAGGCACTACAGAAAACATTTATTTTTGTCTTGTTATTCATGGAAGTTAGATTTTATGAAATTTAGGAAGACCTGAGCATTACCTGTAGAGACACAAGATCTTTCAAAGCACCATTAGGTATATTCTGAATGTCATTCCCATGTATCATGAGCAATTCCAGTTTTGTAAGTCCTGCAAAGGAGTTTTCGTATATAGACTGTATACTGTTAAACCTAGAAAAAAAATCAGTTACATTTTATGCACTGACTGTCATGGAGTGCAAATGTAAAATTAGTACAGCCTAACTTTCAGGAAAAAAATTGGAGGGATCTTAATGCATTGTCAAAGGGCCAGGAGTTACTGAAACATTTTTACAAGGCCAAGTATACTTATTTCATGTTTATGTTAACCCAATTTGTGGCACTTTAGTCATAATTTAGAAGTAAGAGTAATAAATAGGTGCTTAAGTTCTAATAGTTGTCAGTATGTTTTTCCATGCAGCTCAGTTTATGGAATGATAATAAATTAATGGCCTGTAGCCAACTAGTGATGCTATGGAGCCTGGAAAACTAGATGGGCTGCAGTGTTGCCAAAACAGCATCTAACAATAAATGAATAAAGATTTGGAAAGAGGAGATTAAAAATTAATATCTCCCAAGCAGCATGAGAAGCAAGAAGTCACATCCTGCTTCACTTACTGTTACAACATGTAATTGGCTACATCAACTAATTACATAAGATCTAGGAATTGACCCTCCTATTATATAATTTGAGCCTAGAATCTCCTTTTAGAAAAGGAATACAGAAAACCTACTTTTTGAGAACAATTTAGCTTCACTTTGGAAAAATAAATCAGGTTTTATTTGCCAATACGGAATCCTTAGGTCTGGTGGACTAGCTCCATATTTGGGTTTTCCATATGTAGACATAAAATCAAACATATGAGCTAACCTGGGCATGAAGTCTCTAAAGTAAGCATCAAATTTTAAAGATTTTTTCCTACTTTTTTAACACTTTTTAGATAGGAAGGGAAGAGATGAGAAATTAAAATACTTTAAATATGGAGGAAATACTGTTAGATCCTCACCGTGCTATCTATCTGAAGATTCAGAATTTTCTAAAAATGTACGTTACTCTTTTGATATTTTTAGTCCTAATACAGATCTGCTAGGCTTATAGCAGTCATTCTATTAAAATTCCTTAATTTGACATTAGCCCTTTTTAAAGATATAAACTTCTCTAAATAACAAATTTTCTTAAATTATTTCCAGTTAGGAAAATAATCTTTACTTCCTAAATACATAGGAATATATATTTCTTACAATAGAATATGGTAAAAGCTCTTTTCCAAAATGAAACAAATTCCACAACAATAGTTAAGACTGTTCCTTCCTGGGAAAGGACACAACTCAGACAATGTCATTCGTAGTGATGAAATAAAAAGACAGGAAAGCGCTTCTATGCTGAGTATAAAATAATATATCTTTCTCAAAAAAAACCCAAACCCAAAAAAACCAGCCAAAATGCCTAAGTAACTTAGAAGCCTATATACCATTTTCAAAAGCAGTTTAGGGATAGAATTTGTCATAGAATGTTGACATATGGGGGAAAGGTGAATATGTGTGGGTTTGAATGTGGTGTGAGAGGCAGGTATTTTTGACTCAAAAATGGCATGAAAGAACAGATTGCTCTAATAGAGATTTACTGAGTATAAGGCCATTTTAAGACTAAAATTAGGCCTTAGATGCATAAAGTGCTGGTGGATAAAGAGAAGGAAAAAAAAGAAATCAAGGTCCCTCTTGTCAGTCCATGTACGATCAATTGTATGGGGTGGTCAGGCTGAGTTCATACCAGGTAATGAGGCAGCTCTGGTATCAAGCAGAAGAGGACTGTGCCTCTTGCTCCATGCCAGGTCACTTAATGACCTAGGCAGCACTTTAGATAGGCAGTCTACCAACTGCCCCTGCCTTCTCATCTCACAATCTGACAGATAAATGTGAGTTGGCAATACCCTGGCAGAGGAAAGTGAGTTGGATGCTGAGCAATCTCTCCCCAAAACACTGATGTCCACTTATATTATGTTTAAATTGCTTGGAAAAAAACAAACCAAAACAAAAAAACAAACTCCAAAGGCAATGGAATAACATTGTTATTACTGTAATACTTTAAGATGTCTCTTTTTTTCCCAAAATGCTACCTGGATTCATTATAGAATTTTATGCCTACTATAGTTTTTTTACATCAGGTATAATATTCCCACCTGGATGCATTCTTGTATAACCTGCTCTAGATGAACCTGCCTTGACAGGGGGATTGGGCTAGATGATCTCCAGAGGTCCCTCCAACCCTGACTATTCTGTGATTCAACATCCAGTAGAAAATCCTTAGGAGGTTTAATCCAATATATTTTTTTATACACTATAAAAAAACTGCATGTACTATTTGCCAAGAAGAACTGACACCATGACGTAAATATTTACTTGAAAATATTAACTTTTCTTTGAAACATGAGGGCTACAGTAAAACCTTCTCCATGCCATTAATTTTGGAGTTTGAAACACAGCGCCTGCAAGTAACCACCCACCTCCGCAATTCCACTTAAAAAGCAGGCACAGAGATGCCGCTACCTCGCACGCGTGCGAAGCGTTCCAGGATTCCGCACCAAGAACGTCAAACTGTTTGCGACAAACTGCCATACGAACCCAACATTGATTCTTTCCACGTGTGCGGGAATCCTTGCCGGCACGGCGGCTAAGGACCGGAAGGTGCAGTGGACTTCGGTGGGGAGGTAGCAGGCGCAGGGCTGGGGACAGCCCCGGGCGCCCGGCGGCAGCCCCAGCCCCAGGATCAGCACCACGGAGAGTGCCCTCGCCGCCGCGCGCCACCCCATCTTTTCGCCGCCCCTCGTCTGGCTCCTCCTGGGTCGTCCGGGCCAGGATGGGGTGGGGGGAAGAAAGAGAGGAGAAACGATGATTTTTCAATCCTTTAAATACCTTTATATACCGAGCGATGCTCTGCAGCGTCCCAGCAGGCTGTAGACAATCGAGGCAAAGTGCAGCCGTAAAGACGTTTAATTTCTTCAAAGTTAACTTTTCCCCCACGATCGTTTGGGCTGGTCTACTAAATGCCTGTCCAACTACAGTTATGCTGTCTCCTTACGGCAGTAAATTTTGTGGGTTCATTCTATACACTAAAGGTAGCACTCGTCTCACCTAAAAATTAGAAAACTTGGAGGGAAGCGTCTAGTTCAAGCAAATTGTCATGGCTCCCTCTACAGTCAATGGAAGAAAAAAAGCAACCTGTAGGCACTTGAAGCTGAATAATATCAGGTGACTACCTGATTGGAGAGCTATAAATAGTACAATTCTGTCTCATTAGGTCCCTTAAGTAGCCTAGCTGCCTAATTATTTGACAGGTTACTAACTTCCAGAAGGGTACAGTCTGGCTGAATGAATCCCATTCATTACGTATATGGGAAATGGTATTATTGGGAGAGAAAATGAGTGAAAGAAAGAGCCAGTTTGCCAAAGACCTGGACCCCCTTGCCACTCATCACTGTTCCATGTCGGATGTGCTTTTACATTGTCATCTTAACCAAACAAGAGCTACGAATGATCAGAATTGATAAAACTTGACAAATTATCCAGAGGTGTTTCTCAGAGGAAATGTAAGCAGGGAAGCTTGTATTTATAATCTTGCCGTGCCTATCAACACTCACGTTCAAATTTTCAGAACTCTGTGGCTAGACTGGGTGGCTAAATCTGGGTGGCTAGACCCATGGAGAGTCATTTCAAGCTGCACGCTGTGCAGCCTAACTTTGGAGAAATGAGTTTGAAATATCCCTATTCTTACCCCTACCGTCATAAGAATCTGAATGCTCTTCAGATTAAAGCCATACAAGAATGCAGGGTACTATTAGTAACAGAAATTTAGTATTACGGCTCTTGTGTGACAACAGCGGAAAGTCATTCATTTCTACTTGCTATTATTAGTTCCATTAGTTACTGCTCTTAGTATAAAAGTCAGATTTTCTCAGATTTGCTAGTAACCAGACACGCTTCTTTTTTTCCTAAGACCCTCATGTGCAAACCATTATTTTCAAAGGAGAGGCTCATCGGGATGAAGAGGTTTCTCAAATCTCTGTGGTCAAGTTAATGAGACATTTACCATTTTTTACAAGACAAATAGCTTTTAATTTTCTTGAGAATATTCAGGTGCTGTTTCCCTCACTGTTCTCTTTAATGAAACCCCCCTTTAAAAAACCATCCTACTCATTCAATTCCTTTTGGGGTGGGGCACTGCATTCCATTACGGAATGGCTCAGTGAGGAAATTGCGGTGACTTGAGGGGGGCTTACCTGTGCTTCGGTCGGGTGAGGAACGCTGATGGACAAGTGCCCGGCCTTCCGCACCCAAGACGGAGCTGGTCCTCCAGAGGTTTGGCGGGAGAAACCCCCCGGCCCGTGGGGC
>NW_010271294.1:0-269 GCF_000690775.1 Eurypyga helias
TGAGGGTGCACTCGATCCCACCATCGAGGTTAGTGACAAAGACATTGAACAGTGCTGGTCCCAATCCCAACCCCTGAGGAATGCCACTCATTACTGGTCTCCAATCAGCCATTGACCACCACTCTCTGAGTCTCTGGCAACCATCCAGCGAGTTCTTCATCCACGGAGTGGTCCATCTGTCAAATCCATGCCTCTCCCATTTAGAGACAAGGATGTTGTGCAGGACAGTGTCGAACGCTTTGCACAAGTCCAGGCAGGTGATGGCATTG
>NW_010271294.1:525-15039 GCF_000690775.1 Eurypyga helias
TCTCCCCCACCCCGCCACGACTTCTTGAATATGATGGATAGAGGTTTCGCAGCTCCATCCGCCGGTTCCCTCAGGATCCGCGGATGTATTCCATCAGGTCCCATGGGCTTGTGCACCTTCAGGTTCCTCAGATGTTCCCAGACCTGATCCTCTCTAACCATGGGTGGCTCTCAACTCTCCCAATCCCTGCCCTTGCATTCCATGACTCTGGGGGGATGGCTTGTGCCCTTGCCAGGGAAGACCAAGGGAAAAAAATCATTGACCACCTCAGCCTTCTCCATATCCTGGAAAACAGCTCTCCCATTTCCTTCCACAGAGGGCCCACATGTTCCCTGACCTTCCTTTTATCCCGTGTACCTATAGAAGCCCTTCTTGTTACCCTTTAGTTTAGGAGTTTCTAGGACGCTGTGTCTGGGTCACAGTCCCAAAAGCAGAGGCTTTGGGAGAGGCATTTTTCAGCACTGACACTGATGAAGACAGGCAGAGGGACAGACAGACACAGCCATTCCTTCCAGCTTTCCGGCATTTTTCTCTTTAGGCTGGCAGTAAACTGCAGTTTTAAGGTGAAAACAGCTGGAGTTTCACAGGCAACTGCTGGTTTCAAGACACAAATTTCTGGAGTAACACACCTTTAAGTAGGATAACTTTGGCTGCTGAGAGAAACAGGATTCAGCACAGTCATGCAAAGAAATACTCCCAAAAAACTATAAAAAAACCTGAAGAATTAAAATATTTAACTTAATCACTCCCATACATGCACAGTTATCTACCTGTCGGCTAATACCAGCAACAGAACAAGTGTTTGCAAGGTAATAACACTGAAAGATCCTGAACAGTTTCTGTCTGTAGAAATAGAGGATTTTCTCTTTTCTGATGCCTCTTTATTAGAGGGGGGAAAAGACATGGGAGAGAACATCAACTGGTGGTCCTTGCAAAGGCCACATTATTACAGAAGATTTTAAAATAGCCTGGCAGATTATAAGCATATATGGGCAATCTAAATGACAGGTAATGATAGAGAAAACGGAACTAACTGTAGCATGTGCATCCTTGTGGAGTGTGAGCCCTACAACCGTGCATCTCTGTTAAACTACCCTGTTAGGAATAACAGGGAGAGCCCCATGCATCACCAGACCACCAGAAAGATGAAGAAAGCTTTGGAGCCCAGAGAGCAGAAGCAGTGTAGTTGAGCAAAGTTCTGTACATGTAAATATAGCTACAGGATTGCTGCCACCTCTTCAAGGTCTGTAGTAGTAAGAGCTGTCATGCCTCTGACAGGTTTTGAAGCAGAGAGAAGCCCAAAAGATGAAGCGTGCTGCTGGCACGTGCTGCAGCAGGCTGGTTAGCTCGAGCCAAACCATCACCTGGAATGTCAAACCCTTGAGCTGGGGGAAGATATGGCTGGCCCCAAAATTGTAACAGGAGCACAGGGTTTACAAGATCACACGTCTACTTGGATTTTTTTTACTATGTGCAAACAGGGAAATGTTTTCATTTTAAACCTCCTATTATCATAAGCAAACCAAACCAAACAAGCATGCTTCAAAAGTGGCTGAGATCTGGAGTCCTGCTAAGCTTCACCTAGCTCAGGGTTTCCCTGACACCTTGAGAACTGGAAGCTTAATGGTTTGGGGTATTTAAATAGGAAAATATTGACTCATACGTAAGTCCCAAGCATCCCTGGCAAGGTGAAAAACCAGATCCACACACCCACGGTCACCATTATCACAGTAAAAATAGTGGCAGCTGAAAACTGCTGTAATTAGCTTCCCTGAATACAAATACCATCTTTCCTTGGGGTTCTCCTTGTCCTACAGGGCTTCTCCCTCATGTTTTTATTTTCTCTTTATATAGAGATGAATGTATGTGGTGTGTGTTTTCATATATGACTCCTTGCATCTGACAGCAAGGTTTAAATTTTCAGCTCACCTGAGGGCATGTGTAAACCACATCCCGGGCAGTTTATCAAGGAGAGGTAGCTCAGACCCCTTCTTGGGTGACCATTAGAAGACTGGCAACATAAAAACCAAAAAAGAAATTATCAGTTCAGATCTCCGCCCTGATTAAAATGAGTTATGCCAGTAGAAGGAAGATTTGGCGCGATTCTGTGGCAGGTGCTAGGAGTGAGTGATGGGCAGCTCTCACCCAGGGCTTTTTAAACAGAGGGCTTTCATTCCTAGCGGCTTTTCTACAGCAATTTCTGTTAAACTACTTCTCCTGAAGAAAAGGCTTTTTGTTATCCAGACTGTTCATTTTCTGAAAGTTCCTCCTTACACCTTCCCCATAAGCCAGACCTCTTCACACCCCCGGAAGAATTCGATGCCAGTGGTGCTGTCAGCAAGCACTTTGCACTGAGCATGTTTCAACTTGGGGCAGCTTTAGGAACCTTTATCTGAAAATATGTTATCTATCTGCAATGTCAGCCAAGCCCAGAGGGTGAAGGACCAGACAGGGCTGGGATCCCCAGCTTTAGCCACGCTGCCCCACAGTGCTCACGTTGTTTAATCCTTGATTGAGAGCTCTTCAAATCCTCCACGGACTGTCCTTCATTACAGGTGCACGAAACACTATAAAAATAGACATTTTCAGGTTGATACCAATACAAGCTCCATCTTTTGAAAAATCACTATGTTAATATTAACCTGGCTCAAATAATGTGTACAGAAAAAAAGAGAACAAGGTGATCCAAAGAAAGAAGAACCTGACTGATTTCAACTGGAGCTGAACAGACTTTGTGGTTACGTCCTGTGTAATAGGGGTCAGAGCTAAGGTCCCTGACCAGGTACTGTGGTTAGGGTGCTCAGTAGGGACAACTTCTTGCCGGGTCGCTCAAGGACATGTCGGGAAGGAGCCGTGAAGCACGTGAAAAGTGTACGGTGAGCCAGAGCCCTTGGGGCAAGGGCACTGAGGGGTCTTTCTTTGGAGCTGGTGGTCTAGGGGGGTTGCAAAAGCAGCCTTCGACTCAATTTAAAGACAAAATGCACTTGCGTAACTGTAATTTTAATATGGTGATCAGTTCCAGGAAATTTTATGAATATGCAATGTATTTCTGGGAAAGGTAATGAATATGTATACTTTGATGGTATATAAACTATTTGATGGAAGAGCTGGGCACGCACACGAGGAGGAGATATCCCCTGTACACCCGGCGCTGCAATACAGAATGTCTGCTGCTTAATACTGCATTAGTGCTAAGGAGTTTGGTTTTATTCCCGGTTTTCGGTAACAAGGTAATATTTTCTTATTGAGGACATTTTCTACAGCATTCCAAATTACATGTTGTTTCATCAGAACTTTCCAGATTCTTTATAAACACACATTTTTTTCTTTCTTCTCTACACGACAGTTCATCGTTTCTGGCAGAGAGCATTGGCTCCAGGTATTTCACCCAGCTTTCAACCGGACTTTGGTTCTACCAAATTAAAAATAATGCCGCTTTCAGATTCCTGGATTGCCTTCAACAGGCACACGCTTTGCACCAGATGCTTCCAAGGCTGCATTGGTGTCCCCAAGTTGTGCTTCGGCATAGACCTTCCACGCATGAGTCAAGGCAGAAGGAACAAGTTTTATGGTTTCTAGTGACACTGGCTGAAACCACGTGCCTGTCCCTCCTAGGATCCTCCGAGCACCAAGCAGTTTCTCCCTCACAGATGTCTCTCTGTTAACCCATGTCTGTCTCCTCAGCATTTTTCCTTCTCACCGTTCTGTGCATCTCACAACCAAATCCATTTGCTGCATCTCACTGTGTTTTTTCACTCTGCATTTCAACCAAACTCTTGGTTTCTGCAACACCTGCCATGCCTCCATGTTAACAACCCATCGCACACTCCCTTTCTTGTCTCCCATCACAAAACTCAGTGCCAGCATCACGCTATGCCTCCACCTCACCATGTTCCCGTTTTCAATCTCATTACATCTTCTGCATTGCACGTATGTCACCACTGACATCTCGGCTGTAACACTCGCACAGCTCAGCAGGCAGGCTCAGCCAGCTCCTGCTCCTTGCGCTGCCCTCCTGTAACGAGCACATCTCGTTTATTAGCTCATTAGTCCCAAAAGCCAGGGCAAGAGCCTCATGTCAAGTGGTAGCCCAGGCTGCAGCACATCGCCTCTGGTCCCAGCAGTTCCTTCCTCAGGAAAGCTGCACATCTCCTCCAGCCCGGAAAACCAGGTGTAAAAGTGAGCAACTGTGTTGAGGGGTATGAGCATCTGCCCTTCAAGGTGTGTCATGCCCCAACAGGTCCCCTGCACTCCCCCAGGGCATGGGGTGTACCCTGCTGCTCTAAGTCACATTTCCATGGTGTGTCCCAGCAAACAGGGAGGACACTTTGTCTGTCCAGGGGACCTGGGAAGACCATCAGCCATCCGAGCCTGCTGTCCCCTTTGCCAAGGCTGTGGAGAAGCCGCCTCCAGAGTGCAGCCTTGGCCCCGGCACGGCAACCGCTGCTTCTTTTTGTGCAGGGAAATACTGCACAGGGGCAGGAGAGGTGTAGGACTGCTGCAGATCTGCCATCTCGGGCGCTCATCTCTGCAGTGGAAATATATTCTGACAGACCCACAGGACAAACCTCAGCACGGTTAAATCTCCGTGACAAGTTATCCTCTTGCAGCCTGAACAGCTCTGATAACAAATGGGTGGACTATGACCTGCAGTGTTGGAGTAAAGGGAATTACTGAGCATTTTAAGGAGATTCATCGTTTTCCTGCACATCAGTAGGTGTTGACTTTGAGATACAGTTTTTCCCCCCATTTTGTAACTGATCTCTTTCCTGCAGACTAAACCCTACATTGGCGGAGAGCAACACTGTTATTTACTGGTGATGCTGGAGACAAACATAGACCGAAGCCACCTCCTCAGCAGGAGGGCTGTGCCTTTTAGCTGTACAGCTAGCAACACACTCGCTCTGACTTCAGCCGCAGCACCTACACCTCATTTTGGCTGCACAGCTACAGTCTGGGAGGCAACAAAGCACAGGCCTGCTTGTGATTAGCGAAATCTTAATCAGCAGCAAAGCTGGCATTGACCAGCCAGCCCCAGCACCTTTTTGATGAGTCAGGAAAACATGAATGCACAGCACCATTCCCTACAATTTCAGAGACTCCCTCTTTACCGTTTAAAGTCATTTTGCAGCTCACCTGGCAGGCAATTTTAATCCATCGCACAGATCTCTAATGCAGCTCCGGGACATCGCAGGGTTTCCTGGCTTTGCACCCAGTGATGGTTATGGGAGCACATTTCCAGACGTGTATCTCCTACTACCTCATGCCTGCCTCTTCTCCTGGGTGAAACTCCTCTGGGCATTAATAAATGCAAGTTAGACTGAATGTTTTCCCCATCCCCTCCTCTCCCAGATGCTGTGGTTGTGGGGCTTCTCTGTGGTGAACTGCAGAGAAGGCATGTCCCACCCGCATAGCCATGGTTACCCCCTCCCTGTACCTTCACAGGTCCCTGCTCTGGTCAGCAACACGCTTGAGGGGCTTACTGGGGGAATCCTCCTTGCTGTGAGGATCTGCCTGCTCCACCCTCCCTGGCCCTTTGCTTTTTGTCCTCCGATAATTCTCAGAATTTACCTTGGGATCTTCTGGCGAAGGATGCTGCTGTTCCCCATTCCATCCTCTGACCTGCTGGAACCAAGAACAAAGCCAGACCTTACATGAACATGCAAAGAACCTTAGGTGTGCAAATGCATGAGAAGGAGCACCCAGCTGTTTTGAGGGCAGAGTGCTGCACTTCAACACCTTAAAAGCAGCAGTAATGCCTACCTGCTTCCCTCTGACAGGGAGCTGCTGGGGTCAGCCATGCAACCGTCAATTCCATGGGCAAAAAGCCTCTGTGAGCCCAGCTCTTCCTGCAGCTGAAGGGGAAAAGACAGCTGAACCTCTAACACCAGTGAAATACTCTCTGTGCCCTCAGAACTTGCCCTGTGATGGGTCTCTGCAGCCTCACTCTTGTACCCGCCAGCAGAGGTGGCTGGAGAGGGCTCCCCACCGGCCCCATCACATGGACACTGTCGGTTTCAAGACATCAGGGTCTTTTGGGGGGAAAATGAAGTCTTCTGCAGAGAATAAAGGGTAAATCTGTCACAATAAAAAAGGGACAGATAGGGATGGTTTGTGTGGAATCCCAGACAGTGGCAGTGAAGCTGTGGAGCTGCTTTACCAGAGGAGAAATGGGAGCAGAGGCAGATGGAAAGGGCTGTGTTTGCATCCAGCTCCGGCAGCACCAAACAGCACTTGTACAGGTGACCTGCATCTTTCCAGCTTCATTTCTAGAGCAAACATTTTTCCTACATAGGAGGGGAGGTACAATACCATCAAAATCAAAGAGCAGTAGGAGATCAACTGTGCTCTGACCCTTCTGACAATGTATTCCTCTCCTCCTCCAAGAAGCTGCCAATACATCCTCAAACATTACAGGGGCGCGAAACAGAAACCAAGCTCCCTGAGCACACTGAACAGGAACAGCTGGGCTGTTTCCCAAGCTATAGGTTGGGCTTTGCCTCCACAGGCCACCGAAACAAGGCAGACATCAGTACGGGGAGCTCTCAGCATTGCACGAACAGAAGAACCCAGCGTGAGGGCTGTCTGGGAAGTGTGTGAGGACACACCAGCTCCCATCCTCAGCTATTCTTCCTGGTTTTGACAGCAGAGCATCTTCTTCCTACAGTCCTCTGGATGGCTCCAAAGCAAAGCCATACGACTTGCTGCATCAGCCAAGGTGACAGAGCCAATGCTGACAGCACAGCCTCTACCCAGCCAGAGCAGGAGCTGCAGGATACCACCTGCACGCCAGCATTAAAAATAAAAGGTCAAAGCTGGGGAAAAAAAAAAAAGGGAATGCATGAACATTTCAAAATACAAAAGTGCTGCAGTGTAGCTCCATCCACTGCTCACACCATTCTTTAAAGGCTTCTCCCAGGCAAATGTTAAATTGACTCCAAAACCCCAACATTACTACAGTTCTGTGCATGCTAAGTCTTCACGTAAAGCTCCATGACAAGAGTACTCCCAGCTCAGTTCCCATTCATAAAGGAGCCATCCCACTCCAGAATCAAATACAATAAAGAGACCTCAATTAGATCACATAGTTTGGCTTTGTTGATGTTTTTTTGTTTTGTTTTTGGTTTTTTAATAATTGTAAGTTATCATGGCTACAGCAACCTCCCACCAAATCAAATGTTTCCGCAGGAGACCAGACTGGGAAACTCCCAGGCAAGGGTCATTTGCGTTGAACCACTGGCATCTGTGTATTAAAACCAGAGTAACAACATTTGCAGTTAACAACAGCTTACAAGGCACTGCCTGGTTCTGCAAGGAGGTGATGTACTCGGGCACAGTACCTGTGTCAGCCCGGGAGGTTCATTGCCAAACACCTCCCCGAGCAGCCATCCTCCTCAGGACATCGCCACTGAGGTCAGGCTGCCAGAGGAACATCTGCAGCTGCAGCAGGTGCACATCTGCACACTGCCAAAATAACACCAGTTTAACCTGAAGCAAAGCCTCTCTGCTTTTTCTGCAAGACTTTCCCCCAGCCTTGCACCCAAACCTGGAGGTCCCCCAGCTCCACCCTCTAGGCTCAGCTCTGTCCTACCTGCACCCTCTGCGGCACAAGCAGTTCCCTGTGCACGTGCATCCCAGGGCTCTGCACCCAGGACATTGCAGCCAGCACCCGGCACCAGGTCTCTGCACCCAGAGCCTCCCACTCAAACTGCACACAGCAGCCAGGGCCCTGCACCCGGAGCCTGAGCCCCCTGTGCACCCCGGCAACAGGGACCCTGTACATGGCATCCAGGCACCAGCATCTGGGACCCTGCACCCAGATCGTGCACCCCACCACCTGGGATCCTGACACCCTACACCTAGCACCCAGGGTCTGCGCCCAGATCACACACCACAGAACCATCCCTGCTCTTCTGGGCACACACGCAACCCATGAGCCCTCTTCATCCCTGTCCCCACCACTCCTAACCCCACAGCATCCTCCTGCAATGGTTTACACACCCAATCCAGAGCCCAGAAGCAAACAGAGCAGGCTTGTTACCACTGTTTTAAACAAGAGGAGCTGTCTGGGTTGCTTTGCCCCACAGCACCTGGCAAACCCATGCAGACAGGGATGTCATACAGGTGATCTCCTGCAACATCTCCAGAGGGAAGAGGAAGATCAAGGAGAAAGCCTGAGGCCCCTCAACAAGAGCCACCTCACCCCTCAGCCTGAGCTCATAGCCCCTGGCCACCTCCGAAATGGCAACGTTTCCAAGAAAACCACATTAAAACTTTCTCCGCATTACACAGCCACTGGAACATGCTGCTCAACCGAGCGTCTGTTCCCCAACCAGAGGTCAGACAAACTGTCACCAGGACATGACCCACCTGATTTTTCAGAACTAACCTTGAAAACCTTGCTTTGTCTGGAAGACTCCTCGCAGGCAGGCAGAGCCGACAACAGAAACATTCACTTGTGCTACAAGGGAGCCTGTACACCGAATTGGCAGTGTAGAAGTCCAGGTCCTCCTGTCACTAATAGTGGTGAAATGTTCTTCTCTGGAGAACCTTCCCCACCTTCAGAACACCGGTTCAGCTGTAGCCCAGCAGACGCTGTCTCTGATCCAGCCAAAGATCTTCTTCGGGTTTTTTTCCCCGGTGAAGGTGGTGATGCTGGATGAGCTGTGGGCTGTGGCTGAAGCTTCTCTCCTCCCCTGGCACCAGCGACGCTGAGCCGTGGCAAAGCTCATCTCACACTGCCACATTGCCAGGCTCTCTCCCCCGGGCAGGTTTGCTGGTGCTGCAGAAGCCGTGAGTGGTGAGCAAAGCTTTGGGCATGCTCAAAACATTTCTGGGGTGATTTTCCTGACCACACTGCTTCTGCAGCTTCTGGGCCGAAACAAGAGCCCAGGGGTCTGCAGTGGAGATGACGTGAGACGTGGGAGCACAGAAGCAAATGCAGAGTCACTGCACAAGACGCTGTGAAAACAGAGGCATGGCTTCATCCCAAGCTGCAAAACAAGAAAAATCAGCAAAGACAGAAACAGATGCTCCAGCTTACACTGAGCAGTTGGGGAATTAAAAAAAGGTGGAAGGAGGGAGAAGGTGCCATCCAGCCAGGCAACATCACCGCAACGTGCTGTCCCTGGGGACCAAGGCACCTGTGGTAGCAGAGAGCGATGCAGGTTCCTCCACCCAAAGACCCTTCTTGCAGCACACAGCAGGGAAGGAACAGCAGTTCTGTGGGGTTTTTTTCTCATTCTGTGCAGGCTCATAGCACTTTCTGAGCAGTCCGATACACTGAGCAAACATCTTCACTGGTCTAGAAATAAATCCATATAAAAATGGGTGGGAGGGCAAAGAGAGTTCGTGTCCAGCCCAGCCAACAACCTCTAGCCCCAGGCTGAGAGCTGAGAGCACAGGAGGTAGCTCCAGGAAGAGAAGGATCTCCTCCTAACCTGCTGCCTGCGTTGCTTTTCCTGTCCCTCTGCATCGTCCTCCAAATGGCAGCTGGACTGCAACGGCCAAGCTGACAAACTGTGCTGCTGAACTTTGGGAATAACATGGAGTTAAGCCATACATGGAGGAATGTGGTGTAACTTCTATTATTCCTCAGTTACCAAAGGGAAACTGGCAGATGCAAAATGCTTTCCTTGTTTCTATTACCGTGTCCCTGCTCCAGCACGTGGAAAAGGCTTTTGTGTGCATGACACGCTGCAGCAGCTGGACTTTGGCCATGGGATAATTGCATGGGATAATACCATGCGAGCTCAAAGCCCCACAGTCATCCGTCATCATTTCCATCGTCATCCCCAGCTCCTCCCAGCCCTCGCTGGAGAAGCAGACGGTGATAGAGCAACCCACTTGCTGAAGCCAGAGGCCGGAAATGCTGGCAGAGTGGTTTGCACCCTGGCCATGAGATGTGTCAGCCCGAAGACATGTCTCCAGCTCCAGGATGACCTGCGGCGGGAGGACAGACACTGGCCTCAGGGCTTGCGAATAGAAGTTGAGCCAACCTCAGCTCTCAGGCCCTTCAGCCACCTACTGTGACCAGAGCTCCTGCTGGCACCTTGTCCTCTGCATCAGGTACTGCTGCTGATGAAGGTGAACAAATGTCTGATCTTTAAGCCCCAAGAAAACATTGGAAAGAAACACTGATTTACATATAAATGAATTTAACCTGTCATTACATTGCTTCTTCGAAGGATCAAAGCATACTCCTGCCACCTGTCAGACTGCCTTAAACCAGCATTTCCATGAATTCTTGAAGAACTAGCAAGTTCTGTTATGAAAGTCCATCACTAAAGCAGGGTTAACCACTGTAGATCTTCCACTTGCTATGTCTTCAACAACCTGCAGATTCAAAACCTTCATGCACGTAATAAAGCTGGAAGGACAGAGACTGAGCCAGGACACCCACAGGTGGAAGTCCCAGTGATGAACACGTCGATGTGGTCATTCAGAGCCATTTCTGCTAAAAGATCAGTTTTATTGTTCCTAGTACAATTCATCTGACCAGGAACCTCAGCCCGCTCTTTGCAAAAGCATCCATGGAGCCTTGCAAACATTCAGGTTTTAATTAAAAGCTCTTCAGAAAAAAATGTAGCCTGCACCATAGTTCCTCTTCATGAAACTTAAAGGGAAAAAAATAATGCAATATCTTCAGCAAGGGAACGGCTGTGTATTGTAAGTCATTTCAGAAACCTCCCCAATCCAACATTGCAGAAAAGTGTAATGAAAAACACTTTTATTTTAATTGGAAAGAAAGCATACAGATATTTCAATTCTCATCCCTTCTCTTCCCCTGGAAGGAGGTGTAGTAATAAAGTATGGTGAGAAATTCTCATTTTCCCCCTTGCACACAAAGAAACTCTCCTTGGACATTCTGCTGCAAATTAAAACCAGCATTCTCGCCAATGAGATATGTAGAGACTGAGAAACAGGTTTCTCCTTTTCAAAATTAAATGTAAGTGCCTAAACAAAGCAATTGCCCGTTGGTTTTTTCATTACACATTTCTGCCTGCAGCCATCCCAGGGTCAGTGCTCCCAAGTTGGCTGTGTGGCCGGATCCTGCTCGCCCAAGGGCACCTGCAAGCTTCGAGAGCCACCACAACCACACAGCACTCTTAATGAGGAATTGCAGGAGCTTCCAGTTGCATTCCTTGCAAGTTCATGCAATACCTGCAACTCTGGCACCCAGGCTTCATTGCAGCTCCCGCAGAAGCCTCGATGTCCAGGGAGAAAAGGCTACACATGAGGTCGTGCATGGGGAAGGGAATGCTCCCATGAAAGCATCCAGTACTCCCCAAATGCAAGTGCCCCAGCAGAACTACCGGCATCTCCATGCGGTATGCCCACCCTTGCACTGCACTCCTGCCCTGTCCTTGGCACTGGCTCAGACACTTCCCAGAGCCAGCTTACTAACAGAGCTAAAAACTGGGTGTGCCAGCTTTCTCCAAGACCCACATCCAGCAGAATTTTCCCCAGAGTGGACAGATAACTGGGGCAAGGAGTGTGCAGCTCAGAGAGAGAAAAGGAAGGAGACAGCAGAGGAGCAGGACCTCTTCCTTTCCAGGACAGCCATCTCCTAAATCATCTTGAGTGCCCCTACATCATTGTATCCTGACCTTGAGCTGGGCCGATTCCCTCACTAAGTCAGCCAGAGCGGGTTTCTGCTGAGTGAGTGAGCTGAATCCCACCAGCAAAGGTCCCCTCGGTGCCAAAGACAGGCAAGGGGGTGCACAGCGCCCTCCAGCAGTTCCACTGCCAGGGGTAACTTCACCCTTGGGGAAAAACTCCTGACCCGGGAAGAAGCCAGTGGCAAACACCTCCCAGGCCTCCCTGCACCTTTTTTTGGAGTGAGCCAAGCTGAACCCTTGGGCTGTACCCCCAGTACAGAGTGTGGCATGTGAGAAATAAAGCCAGGAGCCCTGAGTATTAGTGTCACTCCCTTGCCAGAGATCTGGTCTGGGGGATTCCTGTCCACACTGCAGCCCTGGGCTGCAGAGAAGAGGCACCACTTTCCTGTGCCTGAAGGATGTGGGAATGCTGGAGCAGGCTCCTGCTGCTGCTCTGCCAGCATGGCACTGCCTGATGGGGCTGCTCTGGCACTTTGGAGCACTTGATTTACTTGTCCCGCTCACATGTGTGCTCCTTGTTGTCCTCCCCTCTATGGCCACTCTGCCTTTCCCATGGGACAGCCCAGCCAGCACATTCCGCTGTGACTAGGGAGATGCTGATGCAGGATCTGGCAGGGAGCAGATCTGTCTGAGGAGCTCACTGCTCTCAAGCTGGGTACGGACATGAAAGGGCAGCAACGCACTCAACAACTTTGTTGTCTTGCTTAAGCTCACTCCAAGCAGACACACAGGTGCCTGGGACTACAACATTTGTCGTGCTAAGAGATACCACAGAGACACAATTTATTTTGACAAGCATCTCGTATGTTCTCCCTTCCAAAATTAAGATTGCTGCAAGTTTTGCTCTGAGCATCCTGGCTTAGAGCATCTCCTGTCCGCAGCACGTGCTGCTCCAGTTGCACCCCAGCTCTGGTGCTTGTGACCATGGGCAGAGAGCAGCCAGAGGGAGGTGGAGAAGGATCCCTTGACTTCCCACATGGAGCTGCTGAGGGCACTCGGCTGCTCACAGGACCATGCTCTGCAGGAAGTGCAATCCCGCAGGAGAGACCCAAACCAAGCCCCCAGGCCCAAGGACCTGCTGCAGGTCCCTCGAGCTCCAGCACTCCGAATCACCCTGCCTGGAGCTGTCACTCGGTGCAGGAGACATCTCCCACGTCCCCTTCCCATCGGCCAAGCAGCCCTGCTTCCTGCAGGTTTGTCAGCTCAAGACATTTTTCCAACAAAACCCCCACCTCATTTGGAGTTTGGAGAGCCCCGCTGACCTCCAGGGTAAAGGCTTGCCAGCATTAACAGTTCCCTGTTTTGTGGGTCTGGGATTTGCTGCTCTGACCCCACATCCTGATTGCAAGACACTCGCCACATGCCTGACCGAGTCTCCACCTTGACCTGGGAAGAGACAAGCCTTCTTCCAGCACAGACACCCCGTGCACCCAGTCTCCTTCCCCATCCCTTCCCAGCCCCAAAGCATGATGCCCAACCCCTCTCTGCTACCACCCCTGTGGTGTGGATGTCTCCATCCATCCCTTGCTCCCCCTCATGCCAAGCCCCTCACTGCATGTGAGGAAAGAGCGGCAGAGCTGTTGGGGGGGCTCCCATGTTCACCTGGCGGGACCCAGACTACACGGACCCTGCTGATCCTGCCACATGCCCTGCGTGTCCCCAGCCACCACCTCTGCCGGGAGCTGGAGGGAAACTCCGCTCGGGAAGGAAAACATCCTGCAAAGGGAAGGTCCAGAAACTTCAGGACTGGCCCTTCTGGGCATGCACAGGGAGACGGAGCAGCCAGGGATGTCCCACACACACCAAGCCCCATGCCCCCTGCAAGTCCTGGTTTGGGGACAACTGCAGCCATGCTCACTCCTGCCATTCATGGTAGGGTGTGGGACACCAGCAAGATCTGGCTTCAGGAGCCTCTGCCACAGCACAGAAACAGCCAGAACCCATGGAAACGTGTCCTTGTGGTGGAACAGAAAGGGAAATATGACCCCACCTGCCTGTGAGATGTGCCCCATGGCTACATCCGAGGGTAGAAGGTGGGAGACTGAGGAGGGCAGAGGAGAAGCCACTGAGTGGGGAGAGGAGTGCAGCGACCCTGTGCCTCATCCAGGCAAACCCAGGAGAGGGCTCCCCAAGACATCCATGCTGCCCCCCTCCCCACCCCCAGCAGGTCCCTCAGCCCTCAACAAACGATCCTGGTATCTGTTTGGACACACAGATCTATGGTGTTGATGGGATCTGCCCAGGGTCTCTAGGTCAGGAACAACCAACTGGTGCCCCCACCCCACGGCAGGGCTATTCCCACCACGCATGCTCCGTGCCCCTTCCTTGGGTGAAGCCGAGTCTCTTGTCCCAGGCTGTCCCTGTACCTCCTCTCTTGCTGTCATGCCAGCTGTCCTCCCAGGAGAGCCAGTTCCCCAGCCTGCCCGCAGGGGAAAAAAAAACCGTACGACAGCGTTGGAGCCTCAGGGAGCCACAGCTCTCGGAGGCCAGGCACGGTGCTCACGGATGGGGAGAAAGTGGGATGGCATTGCGTATGTTCACTCTGTCTCTGTACATGGGAGAGGCAAGGGTCAACCCAGGTTTGTAAGGGGCAAGAGGGTCCTGCACGCAGCTCCCTGCCTCCCCACGGCTGCTGTCCCAGAGCCGGCACTGGGGGCCAGCCACAGGCACATGGCTGGGCACACAACGGCTCACCATGTCCTCTGGGAGACATGATGCCCGTCACAGGACAGTGCTGGCCCACACATCCTCTGGTGGTGAGCAGGAGGTAGCCCCTCCTGAAACAGAAAACCAGAAGCCCCCAACTCCTCCCCCCCCAATCCTGAAACGGCCAGGAGGAGCTTTGGTGCAGGACCTGAAGCACTCACCTGGATCCGCTGCTCCTTCAGGGCTC
>NW_010271294.1:15131-21394 GCF_000690775.1 Eurypyga helias
GAGGCGCCCGCGCGTCTCCCCCGCTCCCGCCCCTGCCTGTGGACAGGTGTGCAGGCAGCCCCACTCGCCTGCAGCCCACATACGGGGTCTACACGTGGCCAGCGAGAGGACGCTCTCCAGCAGATGTCCCGCTGCCCTGTGCTCCAGGACTCCAAGGATGCACAGTTTGGATTCACCCAACGGCAGATGCCTGTCACGGGTCCCATCTACCTCACCGCTGCAGAGAGGGGCAGGGGGCTTTGCAGCGGGGTGAGGAGAGGGGAGGGGCCCGCCTGGCTCCATCACGCTCTGCCCCAAGGAGCAGGCGCTGCCGGCGCAGGCAGAGGATGCGAGACCAGGGGCCAGAGCCCAGCAGCAGCTGTCCCCAGCCCAAGGGGAGCCCCTGGCCACTGCTGAGTGTCTCTGTGGGGCTGCCAGCCCAGCAGTGCCCCAGCCAAGGTGAGGGATGGGTGCAGGCAGGGGAAAAAGAAGGAGCTGCCAAACGCTCCCGGGCCCGAGCCCCAACTGTGCGCCACAGGCAGAGGGCACAGCCTGAGGAACATGGGCTGCTCGGTCCAAAGCCCAACCTGGCCACGGCTGTGCAGGTTGAGACCCTCCTCCCCATCAACTCACCTTCTTCCTGTGGCCAGCAGGCTCCTGGGCCCCATCCTCCCTCCACAGCTCCCCAGGGTGATGCTGGATTTGCTCGCGGAGGCCACACAGGATGCAGAGCCCAGGGCGAGGGGACAGCAGAGACGAGCTGGAGGAGACAGGCCACAGGCGGAGAGGAAGAGCCACGTAGGCACTGAGCGGCTCCTCTGCAAAGGATGCCCAGGGAATGCAGGAGCTCACACAGTCCATGCTGGGCAAGCAGCCTGCCCCTGGAGCATGGAGCAGCCCGGTTATGGGACTCACCTGACCATGTCATGGCACTGTCAGGGAGTGGGTCGTGCCAGCACAGGCACACTGCAGTGGTCCCTGTGGCCAGGGAGTGCCCAGCCTGCCCGGGCCCCGTCAGCTTCCACAGGCAGCTCAGGAGGTTCCATGCTCACAGCTGGGTGCTCCCCACAGCCCTCTCCTGGGGGAGCAACTGCTGGGAGAGAGGTGGATCAGGGCAGCGCCTGCAGCATTCACACCTGCCCCCTCAGCCTTGCACACAGACACTGTTGGCCTCGCAGCCAGGTCAGGGCTCGTAGGAACGACCTGGAACCACCCTGTACACCTGGAGCTGAGCAAGAGAGGCTTGGCATGAGTAGGTCATGCATGGAGGCCCCCAGAAGGCCATCTCTGCTCTCCCGAGGCATCCCCAGCGTGGTGCACGGAGCCCATGCGAGGCAAGCTGCGGAGCTGGCTGCCCTGTGCACCCGGCAGACCCCACCATCCTGCATGTCCCCTCTCGTGGGCAGGGCAGAACACCTGGGTGACCTCGGGGGAGCAGCACATCTGGGCTGTTGTGCTCCCAGGTACTGCCCACCCACCCCCACCACGGCCAGAGCCCCAGCCCCCTGCCAGCCAAGCGAGCACAGCAGTTTGGCTGTGGTGGGACGTGACCAGCCGAATGTGTCCTAGCAGCTGCCCCCTGCCCAGTGGGACCCCCGTGTTAACTCAGCTCCGGGCACTGAGCTGGCATTATCCTGTTACCCATTCCCTTCTCCCCTCCCCAGCCTGCTCCAGGGCCTGCTGGAGCTGCTGAGGGACATTCACCTTCTCACTCTGGAGCATCACATGGAGTTGGTCCATGGCTCCCTGCCTCTGCCACAAGAGGGAGCAGGTATGATGCTCCAGCTTCTGGAGCCTCTGCAAGAGAAGTTGCACCCCTTTTGGCATCCCACATCCACCCTCCAGATCCAGGAAGACTCTTCCCAAGGGCAGTCTCCATACAGGATGCCCAAGTCCGTCCTGGCCAGGGCAGTATCACCTCAGTCTGCTCAGGCAGAGGGCTTGATGACCTCAGTAAGAGCTGAGATGTGGTGGGGAGGTGTTCTGAGCGTGGGGATCACCACCCCAGGATCATTACAGAGCTGCAAGTCCTGTCTGCCCCGCTGCTGGTTCCCAAACCCCAGCTCTCCCTGCTACATCGCCCAGGGCGTCCCACTGCTGTGTCGGTACCTGCGGGGGAAAAATGGCATTTCCAGGGGGGAGCCCGCACACCCCAGACAAACCCCATGAGCAACTGGGGCTGGTCTCTGCCACCGTGACCCGTGCAGCGCAGCAACTAGGACACCCTGGCCCAGAGAGAGGGTCCCTGGCCGAGCCATGCCCCCTGCCCCTGCTCAGTCCCAGTCCCTCCATCGTCTTCAGCATTGCCCCAGCACCCGAGGCCAGCCCAGGCTCATGGTGAGCCCGGCTGGGAGCTCTTCTCTGCCTGCTGCCTGCTCCCTCCTTCTCCACGTCATCAGACAACCCCTCCACGCCATCCCGGGAGAGCTGGTGGTTCCTGCCATATCAGGCCCAGGGTCTTGCTGGTGGGGTGTCCCCTGCTCCCAGCACCACTGGCCCCTGGCAAACCACCGTGGAGAGAGCCCCTCCGTGCCCTGGCCCTGCTCCAGCCGGCACAGGTGCTGGGGGCTCTCCAGGGCCACCCAGCAGCTGGGTCTTCACTGCGCAAGGCCATGCTCAGTGGGTATCCCACGGGGCATGAACCCCGGTGGTGAGAGTCCTCCCAGCCCAGGGCCAGCTGCATGGAGGGGTCTGGCCAGGGACCACCCCAGGCTATCCCCAAAGCGTCACTCTGGCTCAGCCTGGAGATCACCCCTCCCAGGGACTCCAGGCTCTCCCTCATCAGGAGACCTGCTCTGCAAGGGACATGCGCCTGGCTCCACCACCGTCGCTGGTTGTCTGGTCTTCTCCCTGCAGGGAGCAAGGACTCATCCTGCCCAGGATCATCCCCCTCAGCAGGGACATCCCCCGTGGGCTCATCCTCTTCAGAGAGTAACAGGGGCTCCACCATGTCCTCCCAAAACCTGGCAGCAAAATCACCCATGCAGGTAGAGCTGGAGCTGCTCCGGTCCCACGGGCTGGGCTGGGAGCCAAGGAGCTGAGCCAGCCCCAAGCAGCTCTTCTCCCATGGGACAGGGCTGGCACCGTGTCCTTCCAGCTCTGCGTGGGAGAGCAGAGCCATGAGCCTCCCCTGCACCCATGAAGGGATGGAAGGAACCAGCCCATGCAGCTGGGCTGGAACCAGCTCGGAGGTGCCAGCTTCTCACCAGGGAGCATTTGGTGTCCGCCCAAGCACAATCACGGAAGCCATCCCACCCGCTCCAGCCAGAGCCTGCACCTCAGCTGCTTCTGCAAGCAAAAATAACCGTATCATACGTTTGTTTCCTAAACCAGGGTGATTTCCCATCCTGACAGATGCTCCCAGGCTCCACCACGGCAGCCCAGCTCAGCGGTGGGTGCCAGGCTGGAATGCTGTTAGCTCTTCTATTGCAAAACCTGGGAAGCCACTGCCTGGAAGGAGAGTCCCAGTCCCGAACTGCTTCTGGCGTCTCTGCAAAAGCCCATACGACACGGTTTTGTGTTGCAGCCCCAGGCTCCCAGGTGTGATCTTGCTGCTCTGGCACTTGCCACGCCGGCCTCCGTGCTGCGCTGGCGTCCTACTGCGATCGCCGTAGCTGCAAAACCCTCTGCCCGAGCATCCGCATCTGCCCGTGCCCAGCAAGGACTGACCCTGCGCTGCAGGAGGCTCTGGGCAAAGGGCTGGGGCAAAGCAGAGCTGCGAAGGCACCGAAGAGCCCTGTCCCCACTCACCAGTCCCCCAGGAACCATCGAGGAAGGTGCTGTGAGAGATGTCACTGTCTCTGCTGCCGACGGTGCCCCGCGTGCCCGCGCCATGCTGCTGTGGAGGGGACAGCGGGCATGGGGCACTGCCACTGACCCGTGACGCACTCCTGCAGGGCACTGTGGCGTGGGAGGGGGCAGGAGAACCCTGGCACTTGTGCTGCATCGTCCTCTGGGGCGTCCCACTGCACCTCAGTATCTCAGCCCCAGGCTGTGACCCCCCTCCCATGCCCCACACCTGGCTGAGCCAGGCAGCACAGTCCTGGCGTTCCCTTGCCCAGGATCCTGCAAACCCCGTCCGCGTCCCTGCAGGTCAGGACAGAGCAGCAAGTCCAAAAGCTTGACACAGACACCTCCCTGGGGACAGGCAGGGAGGGCAGCCCGCTGCCCTGGCCACTTGCACCCTGGACTTGCAAACTGCTCCGCTACGGCGGGGCTGGCATGGCACAAGCCCAATCCTGGCAGCACCGGAGCAAAGGTGTGTTGGTTGGGGGTGGGGGCAGAGCTGGGCACTCCTGCACCCTGGGCACAGCACCAGGCACCTGCACAAGCCTTACTGCGGTTCTGGCCTTTGAAGACAGCCTCCTCCAGCTCCATGGCTGCTGTGCCACCCAGGCCTGCAACACAAGGCAAGGTGAGAGCAACACCCCTAGAAGCCCCCATGAACTCATTAGGTTTCAGAGTGAACATGCAGAGAATAAGAGAGCCCAGCCCCACGACCTCCGGGAAGTGACGGACGGACTCACAGGCACTGCAGGACACAAAGATTTTCCTTTCATTAAAGTCACCATTTTCCTGTACCCGGGAGCTGCCAGGCCCCCGGCCCTGGTACTGTGTGTTTGGCGCCCCGTTACCTGCACCCAGAGCTGGCAGGGAGGCTCCTCCTGGCCACCGGGCAGGCTGCGGGGATGAGCTGGTCCCCATGCCAAGGTCCCTCCACCCCAGCCCCGACCAGTGCTCACCTGGCTGAGCTGGGCTTGGACAGGCAGAGCTGCAGGCAGGGCAGCATGCGCCCAGTCGCAGCGTCTGTCCCCGGCTTCCCCCTCACGCCTCCGCAGCCTTGCCTGAGCCTCCTACATCCACCCCCCTGGACTTCTTCCCCTGGGTCACCTACTCTTGGCCTTCTCCTTCCCTGCGCACCTTCCCCTGGGCCACCTCTCCTGTTCCCCCTTCCCTGGGCAACCACCTTCTCCCTTGGCCAATCTCTCCAGGACATCTCTTCCCCATGATCTCCTCCTTCCCTGGTCCTCCTCCTCCTCTAAGCTCTCTCCTGGAGAACCTCCTTCCACGGGTACCTACCCCCAGGCCACCTCTCACATTCCCTGGGCAACTTTCCCTTGGACATGTCCTGCCATGGACAACCTCCGCTGGGCCATCTCCTCTCCTGGTCCTGCTCCCCCCACGCCACATTCTCTGGACCAGCTCCTTCCCTGGACACCCTCTCCCTGACCCTTCTCCTTCCCTGAGCAGACACTTCCCTGGACCTCCTTGTCCTCTGGGCCACCTGCCGTAGCCCTCCTCCCCTGGGCAACCTCCTCCTTGGCCCTGGGCCATCTCCCCATCTCCTCCCCCAGGTCTCCTTCTTCAGGCCACCTCCTGTGGTCCCTTCCCTGGTCACCTCAGCTGCTGGCCCCCACCGCGCCATGCCCAGGCCCCCACGCATGCCCACAGCTCACGCACCTTCGGGTTCCTCCGGGCCCCCTGCCCACAGCCTCAAGGAGCGAGTGAGAAGCTCAGCACCGCCGCTGGTAAAACTCCCAAATCCAAGTTTTATTTCTGCGTAGGAGAAGAGGGATCACACACAATATATTGTTCAAAAAGAAATACATTCAACAGCAGTTACAGTGGAATGACATTAAAATCCTTGGGGGGGTTGGGGGTGGAACAGAAGGACCAGGAGATGGTGCTCTGACTCAGTGCTGCTGCTAGATGATCTCCAGAAGATAGAGCAATTTTTAAATCAGCCTAAAGACCGGGGGATTTCTGCTGGGGGGGCTCTCCTCACACTCCCCCCCGAGACCCGCTGAGCTGTGCGGGGCCTGTGGCGGTGTCTCCAGGGAAAGGCGGGGATAGGGAAACATCAGAGTGGAGCTCTGGGGGTCCCAGAGCTCACAGGACCCTCGGTGCCAGCACGTACTGAGCAACATCTCCCTCCCTGCGCTCCTCTGCTGTGGGAACGCTCGGATCCCGGCCGGGGGACAGCCCGTGCAGGAGGTCCTCACCTCTCCAAGCTCTCAGGGAACACTTGCATTGAGGAAGCAAACAAGGAAAGTAAGGCATTTTGAGGAGCTCGATTTCTGGCCCGTTTCGGCTGCCATCACAAACCAAGCCAGCGGCGTGAAGGTTCAGTGCGGAGCATCCTCTGCTCTCCCAGGAAGGTGGGAGCCCCAAGGAGATCCGGACACCCTGGGCCCAGGACACGCAGCAGCTCCCTGCAGGCTGCATCCCACAGCGCATGCAGCAGCCTGGATCATTCAGGAGCTGCGGAGGCTTCACCGAGCCGC
>NW_010271294.1:21493-21740 GCF_000690775.1 Eurypyga helias
CGCAGACAAGCCTCCAGGAAGGGTCTGGAAGGAGCAAACACGCCAGACCGGCTGCCGTCTGGGGAAGCGTCTCCCAAATCAGGGCACACTGCGTGCTGCCCTTCCAACCCCAAATGCGTCATTTCTAAAAGGAAGCATCCCTGTAACACTGTTTGAATGCTGCTGCATCCAGCTTTGGAGCAAAATGTGGCTTCTCTACTTCGGGAATTACTCCATCGCCATCACCCCTACGCCCTACCTCTGGGAG
>NW_010271295.1:0-8143 GCF_000690775.1 Eurypyga helias
CTCCAGCTGGTGGATATCCCTCTGAAGTTGCGGGTCCCACAGCTGGACACAGCACTCCCGGTGGGGTCTCACACGAGCAGAGTACAGGGGCAGAATCCCCTCCCTCGCCCTGCTGGCCACGCTGCTCTGGATCCAGCCCAGGATCCGGTTGGCTTTCTGGGCTGCCAGCGCACGCGGCCGGCTCATGTTCAGTTTTTCATCCCCCAGCACCCCCAAGTCCTTCTCCTCAGGGCTGCTCCTTTACTTTCTTTGGAAAAAGGAAAACTAAGGTGTGGTAAAAGGCAGTGTTTCAGCCTTCCACTGTGGCTCAGTCAGTCCCTGTGGGATCACAGGACTGCAGGGAAACCTGGGTTCTTCAGACGTGAAGGAAACCTGGGTATCGACAGAGGGACAAGGCGAGAGGTGCCGGGTGCGGGTCTCGGCTTGGCGCCGGAGTTGCCTCCTGCGGAGCTGATGGCCTGATGCTGGTTTGGGTGTTGGTGGCTTAGCTGGGGTGCTGCCCGCTTACCCCCTGGTTTTGGCAGCAGGCTGGGCACTGACCTTCAGGTGCCAGTTAAGAGCGCAGAGGTGTCCTGCTGTAAACACAAACCCTGTGTAACGTGTAAATGCTCGCTCTTGCCTGTCTGGGTGTAATGTAGGGGTGACCGTTAGGTGTATTTCCGGAAGAAACAGGAGGGGTGCACAGCTTAGCCCTTTGAAGTCCGAGTGTCTCGGCAGCAGAGCGCATCTCTAATCTCCGTGTCCTTGCTCAGAGGAGCAGGTCCCAGGCTGCCCTCGTGGGGAGCAGGGACGGGCACCGGGAGCTCTGTAGGAAACTGCCGCTCACACACCGGCTAGCACCTGGGAATGCCAGCAGCGCACGAGTCGGTCTCCGCGTGCGTCGGAGTTAGCCTTCGCTCTGCAGGTACCCCTCTGCAGTACTGTTCGAGCCTGCTCAAAATGTTATTCCTGCCCCCTCCCTGCAGTTTCAGTGATGTGGATCAGTTAATGTTTTTTGCAGGTGTGGAAGAGCTCTGCCAGTTGGTTGGGAGAGTTGTTTGTGCTAGCGGTATCTCCACCAAACAGCCTAGTCTTCATAGATACTTAAATGACGCTTTCTGGAAGTGGGGGAGTTCCCGCAGATAAGTGTTTGAACAGTGTGCGTGTGTTTTTCTGCCTCACCAGGGAAGTCGATACCGAATTACCATCAGTGATATTACATAACATTTGATACTTGTTTTCCTCAATCCAGTCTTCAGCTTAATGCCCTACAGCTTCACTTGCGAGGCTTCCACACCACGTGTCTCGCCGTCGGGATCTTACAAGGGTTGTGCTTTTTGAAAGGCCACGCTGGACCGACTTTATGTTAGCCCAGGGCTTCCCCCAGCTCAGGAACATCGGACGAACTCACCGTAGTTGAACAAAAGGTACAGAAATATGTGCGAGCAGCAGTAACTTACCACCTCCTGGGGAAACAAAAGCCAAGTGCAGGTTGAGAATGTCCCAAGATAATTTCCCTTGACAGTTAACCATCTGGAATTTTTGATGTGATGCTCGTACAGAGTCCCTGCTACTACTGAGTAAGAAATTGAACCTGTTGGCATGCTGGATTGCGGTTCTGCTTACGCAGAAACCTGACCGAATGGGAGCTGCTCGTAGGCACAAGGAGGAGCCTCTGCATTGCCAACCGAATGGCTCTGAGCTTCTCTAGTAGGAAGCATTTTACTGCACAAAGAAGTATAAAAATCACTGGTAAAGGAGTATTCTTGAAGGCAGTTTTGCAGATCATGTGATGAGCTGTGCCTGCCGGACGAGAAATGAGATTTTCCTGTCTAGTAGCTTCTTGGCCGCTGTTGAGGCTACAGATTTGACCTAGTGGACTTGTCACTTTGTCAGGGCTAGTACAGACAGCTGCAGCAGCAGGGATACCGAAAAAGGTTGGTTCAGAGGCAAATATCCTTTGGGGAAGGGTTAGTAGCAGATCAGCAGTGGTGACAGTGTGAACAAAACCACGGGGAAGCAAGCGGGCCGTAGAGGAGGAAGTTGATTTTAGTCTGCTGCTGCTGCTGCAGCACAGCCATCCTGGTGTTTTGGGGAGTAGGTGAGGGTGAAGGAAGAACTGGTGGAGGATTATTTCTGTCTGAACTTGGTTTTCTGTTCCTCTGCTTTCAGGTTGGGGCTTAATGTGTTTGGATTTGGTTGAGGCTTTTCAGGAATGTTTCTAATAGTCGCTTCCTTGCAGTTGAGAAAAGGCTTGAAGCAGCATTCCGAGACAGCTCTTTGGCTAAGATGGAGAGCCCTTTCGCGCTTACCTGTCACTGTTGTCCTTCAGTGCTGCTGCCTGCAGCCAAGCCCTTCAGTAACCAAGGGCGTTCCGAGTCTTTCCTTGCTCGCAAGGTAGTTAAACATACACGGCACGCTGTTGCTATGTGCGTGGGGCTTGGACGTTCGTCATCAACCGTTGTGTGTGGCTAAAAACGCACTGTCGGTGCCAGGCAGGCACATCTGCCTGGGTATTTTTAAACTACCCAGAAAGCCGTTTGAGGGGGGAATGGTTTTGTGCAAAGAGCGAGAAGAGGTCGGGCGGCTTTGCGGGAAACCCAGCGCGGGGGCTTACGCGCGGCTCCAGCGTTTCTGTAGAAAACAAAATGAGCTTGCAGATCTTAATCGGCGTTTTTGAGCGAGTGCCCGTGTCAAAAAAAACTGTTAGCCCTTAGGGGGGAAGAGATGAGGTTCTGGTAAACAAGATTCTTCGTTCAGGAGCGTGCTGCAGGGGCTGGTGGGTGGAGGAAACTGCCCCTGGACCAACGATGTGAGAATGTTTAACACTTCAAGCGGAGACACAGCTAGTGCAAACTCAGATGTAGTCGTCAGACTCTGCCGAAGCAATGTATTTTTTTACTCTTGCTTTGTTTCGTTACCTTTGGCTTCTGGCTCTTTAAAAAGCTTTTGACCCTTTTTGTATGTTTTTGAAAGTAACTTTGGTACCTGAAGGATCTGCGTCAAGGACCTTGGGGTGCGTGCGCTGTGGGCTGCACCTCTCTTACGTGCTTGGGAGGAAGAAAATAAAGTACGAAATGATTGTTTTCGTGAAACCAAAATCGGGCTTGTCAGGTGCTGGCCTAGAGTAACTCACCTCTGCGCTGCAGCTTGTAGTTTTTGGGGCCTTGGTTTCTGTGACTCACAGTGGGTACCTCTTCAGCATAACCAGGATTATTTACTGCTCCTTCAGTTGGTGGCGGTTTCTGTGACTCACAGCGGGTACCTCTTCAGCATAACCATTTATTTACTGCTTATTTACTGCTCCTTCAGTTGGTGGCTGATGACTTAAATCACAGCGTCTGGAAACTGATTTAGGTTCCCCGGGGACCCTGAATTTAATTTTTTCTATGTTTTTGTCAGAATAAGCTGTTTGAGACTTTTTTCCCCAGCAGCTGCTTTGTGAAGCCAGAGTTCTGGACCCATGTCTTCAAATTGTGCTCATCCCGGTTTGGACAGGGGAGAGAAGTTTTGGGGTGGGGCTGCAGTGGAAACAGTATTGTTATTTTTTTAATAACTGCTCAGCTACCACCCCTCTTTGTGCGCTGATGTTTCCCCATCCTGGACTTTCTCTGTGGGCTGCAGCAAGGAAAAGACCCCGAAGGAGGGATCAGGGCTCTCTGGTGCCCCTCAACTTGCTTCCCATGGGATCCTCTCTTTGTATGGCGGGTGAGGGGAGGGCCGAGCGCTGCAGCCAGGATGGGTGCCGCAGGGTTGGGGGGTCTGAACGAATGCCAAGCGCAGAGTTTCTGCCAGAGACAGCTGCCTGCTTGGTAACACCATTATTTCTGCAAATAAGAATTGTCTGAACTCTCATAAACAAGTTATACTTGGGCCTGGCTGGCTGGCACGTTTCTACGATGGAGATTACTCCAGTTAGAGAGAAGATGTGTGTCCGTGTAAAACATTTTTGAATTAAGTTGTTAAGCTTGTACAATTCCTGATATGGACAAAACTGTACCCGTAGGAGTTGCCTCCCTGTCAGGCGAGAGCTGCTGTAGCACTGTTGGTGTGGGAACCCAGCTTTTCCCCCACTGCTGTGACTGCTTTAGTATAACCTCCCGTGTGCCAGCAGTTCTGGTGTCTTATGGCTCTCGTGGAGCTGGTCACATCATAGTGTTTCTTATTCTTTTGCTGCCCTGCTTAAGATTTTTGAAGCTTTAAGAACTGCAAACCAGTTACATTGACTTTTTGAGCTTGTTACATCTTACTGATTTAATGTTCATAGGGAGGTGGGTAGGAGTATGGCAGTTTCGAGTCTTGGCAGTGATTTGCACGGCAGGTGCCGTGCAAAATGTTTTCCCGTAGCGGACACGTTGCTTTTTGCCAACAGAACGATGTCTTTCTAATGCAGGAAAGCTGCAGCTCAGACCCCAAGATGGGAAGGGGGAGGATCTTGCAGACGAGAGCCCTCGAGGGCAGTGATGACCGCTGCGAGTGACTTAAAGCTGTGTGAGGGATAAGCGCTGCCAAAGATTTTGTAGCCTGTCTGTGAGGTGTCTCGCACCTCTGCGGAAATACTGGTCGTTTGAAATAAGCAGAGTTCCCTCCTTGTTTCTTGCAGGTTTACCATGTCTCTACTGACAGCTACGAGACGCAAAACCAGCACTACGGGAGGAGTTTGACAAAGGAAACCGTAAAGGACGGTAAGGGGACTTGTAACTCCGTAACTCCTTGATAGAACCATATGGAGAAAGTAGCCTGTGCACTCCCAGTTTAAAAGCCCCTTTTTCTCCTCTTGCCAGATGGGTTTTTTGCAGTTTCCTGTATCATTTGAACTACCTGTCAGTCCTCAGTTAAGTTTACGGTTGGCTTTGACAGCGGTGTAGTCTCTGGGAATTTCCTCGTCACATGTCTTTTACTACCAATAAGGGGGTGGTAGTGCTGGAACTCAGTTTCTTTGCAGCTCTGAGACTACAATGATATAGAAAACTTTTAGAAGTATTAAATGTTTAAAAAAAAAAAAAAGTTTTAATCCCTGGTTGTCTTTTGTGAACATGTCCTGTCCTTTGTGTTAGGAAGGGACTGTAAACGCATCTTTCAGTTTAAGTGACCTCCTGGGTAGCAGTCGGTCCGTACGTTGCTCTACGTTAGCAACAGAAAAGCTCGCTACCATCGCACGTCTGGTCAGCGGCGATAACTGTTTGAAAGTAGTTATTAATCGATGTCTGTTCGTCTTCCCCCCACGGAGAGACGGGCACAAACACACCCCTCTGCAGAGCTGGCACTGGCTTGTCAGCTCTGTCACTCGTGATAAAGAGTTTCTTGAGTTTCCTTATCCCTGGAGAATTTAAGGGGTCCCTGCCCAGAACTGTCCGGATGCTTACTAAAATGATGTGGGGAGCAGGAGCCATGCTCACCTACTGCTCGATCGAGACACCGAGTAGTTAATTTATTTACAGTGTGAGCCCAGTCTGTAGCCTTCGACAGCCGGCCTTGCACAGGGGAGGTGACCGAAGGGGTCAGAGTTCCTCCGTTCCCGTCTGGTGTAGTTAACAATGGCCCGAAAGGCAACAGTGTGAGCACTGTCTGTTTCTTCAAGTCAAGAACTTTTCTCATCCCGAAAGAAATGAAAAATGCTCCATTTCTTTTCAGAGGTGAAAATAATCCCCAAATGTGTCTGTTCCTTGCAGGCATCTCAAAGTTTTTCCACAACGGGTACTGCCTGAGAAAAGACGCGATAGCCGCCAGCATTCAGAGGATCGAAAAGATTTTGGAGTGGTTTGAGGGCCAGAAGCAGCTCAACTTCTATGCGAGCTCGTTACTGTTTGTTTATGAAGGTTCCTGTCAGGCAACAGCTGTGCGGCTGAGCGCTGTCACCTTGGCAGAGAAGAGAGGAGTGCCCCGGGGACTGTTAGCGGGTGGAGACATACTGGAGTATAATAATAACATCCATGTCATAAATTCTACGGAGAATGGAAAAATTGAGGCCTCTGTCAGTAAAGGCTTGTCCAAATTTTATGCACTTCACAAAAAGGCGTACTCCAAGAGGCACCACAGCCAGCTCTCGCTGAAAGTTGAAAACCTGGAGCAAGGCAACGTGTGGAAGAGCAGCGCGTGCATTACGCAGGAGCATCTGAACGGGAACGTTCTACCCCAACTGGAAAAAGTGTTCTGTCACGTGCCAGCAGAGATCAAGGAAAGTGCAAGCGTGGAAGTCCGGATGATAGATTTTGCTCACGTGTTCCCTAGCAACACAAAGGATGAGGGCTACATTTATGGTCTGAAGAATTTAATCACAGTACTTCAAAATATTTTGGATAACTAAATTCTTTGCTATGGTTTTTATGGGGGGCCAATGATAAGGAAGAGCAACAACATGAAGAATTTCTGCACTTGTAATGCTGTATAACTGGGTTTGTATTGTTCTCTATTTTATTTGTCTTTGTACTTTTGGTAGAAGGGTTTAACTTTTTATAATCTCACTCAGGAAAATAACTGGTAGTTAATTAGGGAGTGTGAAAGGATGAGGATACTTGAGATTAAGCAGGATAGGTAAACTAGTAGAATGTGTATGGTTGGCTGAAATCCAAGGAGTACAGCTGGACGATAAGCCAGGGTTCTGTCCGTTCCCATGACTTTAGCGTAGGTGACACTTGCCCACTTAGCCCTGACCCTGAGCCCTGTCTCCACTAACCGGTCTTTTAGGAAACGGACTGCAAACTCTCAGCGTGCAGGATTGATGTCCTCAGTGCTGCCCTCTCGTGTTTACTGTCTTGAAATAACTGGAGTTAACGCTACTTGGAGAGAACGCCCGTTCTGTCAGTACTCCAACCTGGAAGCCAGCGTATCAAAAAAGAGCTTTTCCACGTCACGGGACAATACTTCCGACAGCAGTACGTGTGGGCGCTTCCCCTCTTGGTGGTTGTCTGTGGTGAACAACGGCTAAGGACAGGCTACCGTGTCGTCTGTGAGGGGGGTGCTAGGAAAATGCTGGAGTAAAATAAGGGAACAGGCTTAAACTGCACAACTGCTAGGGAAACTGGTTGTTCCTGAGGGAAGAGTAAAAGAATGTGAATGGGAGATGCTCCGGGAACTAATTGGTGTAGGAGACTAAGTCAGTCTGTCAGTGTAGCGTCTGATGTGGTGACGAAGGGAAATGCCTCGCCCCTTTGTTCTGACGGCCCTTCTCCAAAAGCATTGCTTTGCAAAGCAGACTGACTGAATGCGGCAACACAGCGTTTTGGGGACGCATACAGAGATTTCCTCTAGCTGTTTGCCGCTTGTATTTTTGGGACAAGCGTTTCACATTTCCACTGCTGGGGAGCACCGACTGGAAAGGAGGAGCAGTACAGGTCAAGGATCCTTACCGGCAAAGATCCAGTTCAGCCCTGGAGCAATCAGACGTACCTCCGTTGGTCGCAGTGGAGTCGTGGCTCTCTTACCCTGGGCCAAAGCCGGCTCTTTTGGGGATTTTTTAAATGACACACAGGCAGGCTGCGTGATTTGAAAGCTGTCCCACTTTTTCACAGGCGAGATGAAAGCTTTCACATGGTGAGACCAGGATGATGTTTCCAAAGCATTTTTGGTGTGTCTCTTCTGTGTGCTGTGTACGTGGCTGTCCTACCATGCCTATATAGTTCAGCTGTACGGAAAGTCGGGACGGAGGGGTCTTGCCACCCGGAGAGCGAGATGATAATGCTTTGAGCAAGCCCCAGAAGTCAAACTTTTTACAATGGATTTGGTCATTGGAAACATACACCTCGTACACGTGGACTTGCCGTGACACCGTGGCCTTGCTGCTCTCTCTGTATGACGTTCCGCGCTATGCGCTTGTTTGTGTACGCACCTTTGCAAGTGCTGGATTTGACAGCCGTTTTCTACGTCGGAAAAAGAGGAATACTTTTGATTTTTTCAAGCAAATGCTGTTTTAAAGAAAGCCGAAATTTTAGCGCTTTGGGTTAATTGGAAGAAACAGGGTATTATGTGAACTACTGCGTCGTTTAACTTTCACAGCTGATTTTGGCCAATACGTTCAAGATTGAAACCAATCCGTTAGTGACATAATGTTGCTGAAGCGTGGGAAGAGACGCTTGCAGGAGGGGCATAGCATTTTGTCAACAACTTTATGCAAATTGTGGTGAAGGCTGAGGGGAAAATATCAGGAAGAGCAAGTATTCCCCCC